>NC_137252.1:34004919-34177127 GCF_965637545.1 Phallusia mammillata | reverse complement strand
GGTGAAACTCATGCTAATCCGAATCGCAGTTGCCTTTTTGCCAGCGTTTTGTCTGCGTGCGGTTACAACCCTTGCAGTTTTATCTTTTACTTCCTTTGTCAGAAAACATACGGCGTAACTTTAGTAACACGTAACAGTTGCAGTCTGGATTCAAATTGACTATACCGCCATTCAGGCGTGATCTTTCTTGCGACGCTTTAAGTCAGGGGCGGGCAACCTGCGGCCTGCGGGCCGCATGCGGCCCTTCATCGAATGTTGTGCGGCCCGCAGAGACGCTTGGATTTCAAAAGTACTGGCAGAGTCAAATTATTACATATTTTTGAGATGATTAATGCGCCTGGCGCTAGTTTTCTGCGATCTGGCAAAATGTGGATAGAATCAAATACGAATTATACTTGTAGTTAAGCATATTTGGTAAGAAACAAAGCAAAATCACTTTGTGTTGTGCACATGTGCGGCCCGCGATCCAATTTTGACATTTATAATTGGCCCTACAGTAACGGGTTTGCCACCCCTGCTTTAAGTAGTTGAAAAAAGTTGGGGCGTTTCGGTCTCTGCGTTTGCGCTATTCAACGCCAGGTTCAGTTGTCTCTCCAAATATAGCAGTCAAGTTGCAGCTAGTTCAAGAACATTCGAAGACCAATGGCAAGCAGATCGGACAAACCAAGCATTGCGACAAAAAACGCGAACATGTCACCTCGTAAATATGCATCTGAAAGCTGCGTTTGTTTGAACTTTGAACAAATTTATTGATTTAAGTTTTTAAGTAAGATTTTGCACATTTTTTACCTTAAAAAGCGTTCGACTATTGTGCTACAGTAGAGGCAAGGAAAAGTTTAGTAGCACCTGTTCAATCTCAAAAAACTTTTCCACAACTGTAGGTTAAAATAACTGATCTCTACAATCTAAAGCTTTCAACAGATAGCAATTCAGCATGTGAACATCGATCTTTACAAAGAAAACTGTTAACAACATTAAACTGACTTAAAGTCAAACAGCTCTAAAACGAAGTTGTAACGGACAGTAACGCTCCCCTACAACAAAAACCTTTCCCGCCGTTGCAACCATTACACCAGTGGTGGCCAACCTATGGCGCATGCGCTAAACGTGGCGCATTGTATGATTAGAAAGGGCGCATTGCCTTCTTTTGATAATCATGAAAATTAAATTAATAAACTAATAAATAAATAAAGTAAGTAGGGATGTGCCAAAACTGCAAATGTTCTGTTTGGTCGAGCACCGAGCATCTCACTTTAATGCTCTGTGCTCGGCCGAGCAGGCTCGGTGCATTATGACGTCACAAAAATCCCCTTTCTACGTTTTAGCGCTACAAGGCCTCTTACGTCACCGGCAGTGTTTTTATTAAGCTGTACATGCCAATAAAGTACGTGTTTTTCCACCATTTAGTGCATTTAAAAAATCATTCGTTTTTGTTCATAGACACTCTTCAGAACACTAATTACATATGTTAGCAGGGCATGAATATGCAAATTTAACGCTCGGGTCAGTTTGTGCAAATGCTCGGCTGAGCACCGAGCATTAAAAACAGTGATGCTCGGTACCGAGTACTCGGGTTCTGGCTCGGCTCGGCCCATCCCTAAAAGTAAGCCAGCCCTATTAATTATATAAAATAAACCAGGTAAATAAATTTGATCAAGTTTATCAGAGTTATTTTTTACTTAATAGTTCTTATTTCTTATTACTATCCTTCTCATGCAAAAGTTGTTTCTTTCTATATACAAGAAGTAGTCATAGAAGGTGGGGTTACGAGACATTTGTGGCGCATCAAACACAGTATGGAAAAAAGTTGGCGGATGGTATGTAGAAGGTTGGCCACCCCTGCATTACACCATACGTGCATTGTTGCGTCACAACTAGCCATCTTGTATGTGTCCCACTTTAACAGTTTTCTTTGTTTCTACACTTGCAGTCCAGTTAGTGTTACAGTGGAATCTGAGTTAGTTATGAGCGTATTAAGTTGTGTTAAGGTGGATACTTTTATGTGCAGTAAGTAAGATTGTTTGGACTGTTTTGTAGTTATGACGTTCTTTTTTCCATTTGAATAAGATGGTCGAAAATCGTATTAAAACACTCCTCATTTCAATAAAGTGCATGTGAAACTGACCGCTCTTATTCTGCCAGTCGAGAGACTGAAAGGTAGAATTAGCAACAATGCTTGAATTCTACAGAAGTATTCTAGACCAATTGTCAATTGTGTTTGTTGTCTTTTTTTCCTGGGGGGTCAATGTATAGACCTGTCAGTCAAACTTTGAGTATCAAACGGGTTTCTTCAAAACGATTCGGGTTTGGGCCGGGATCGGGCTCCAATGTTCGGCCTGTTTACCACTCTGCACAACAAACCATGTCGGTTTAACACTTTTTACTTAACTATGTTTTTATTTAGCCTATAGTAAAGTGTAGTTGTTGGTTAATAATGGATTCAATGTATGCTAAAAAAGATACTGGTTGGCTCAACCATTACGCTGGAATACATTACGGTGGCCGCTACCTCCAAACAAGATGGAATAAGTTTGTTCCAGCAGAAAATTTTAAATACGTCGAAAATCTTTCGCAGTTGTCGATTGATTCGTTTGATCAGGTAGTACGAAATAAACATTTTATAAGGTTTCTGTACATTTTTTGTTAATTTCACCCAGGAGTGCTCCAACAAAAGAGCTTTGGATCTTGGATGTTGTGTTGGTGGTATCACGTTCAACCTGGCAGCGAAATTTAATGAAGTTATCGGGTTTGATTGTGAAAAAATCTACTTAAAGCTTTGCGATGAGTTGAAGGAAAACGGAAAAGCGTCAATTTATTCGTGTGAAGAGGGAGATCTGGAAAGTGAAATGATAGCGGAGATATCAGATTCAATTGTAAGTTACTGTGCACTTATTTTGTGCTTTTGTTATCCAAAACTTTTGTTTATTGAAGACAACAACTAACTATAGTAAACACTCGGCTTGACTCGAAATATTTCTGTTTAACCCTAGACTTGATTATAGAGTTACCATTACCTGTGGGGTGTTTATTCACTTCGTAGGACCGAAGCAGATGTAGTTTTATATTGGGAGATGTCCATGCTTTGCCGTCTGACATTGGAACGTTCGGTTGTGTGGTGGTGAGCAACTTGCTTCACTGCATCAAAAACCCGATGAAAGTTTTGAAGACGATCCCTGGTCTCTTGGATGAAAACGGAATCTGCGTAATCGCTTCTCCCCACTATTCTTCAGAAAACTTTACACCAAAGGTAATTATGTGTAATTGTTTTTCTTGACGTGAATGTAAAGTTTCACAACCCCAGTATTACCTTGGTCAAATAAAATAAACTCTAATCACCTGTTCAATCTCAAAAATCCCACTAACACAAAAATCAAACTCTTCGGGAGAATGAAGAACATTTGCCAAATTGACTGCTTTAGAAGTTGTAAAGATGTTTCAGTAAATTCGCTTCAGTTACAACTAGTGATTAGTGAGTGATTAGACCAGGGGTGTTCAACCCGCGGCCCGCGGGCCACAATCCGGCCCGCCAAGCCATTTAATGTGGCCCTCAACAACACTCTGATTAGTTTCGATAAAATTAAAAAAGTTGCTCTACGTAACAAGAGTAAGCTAAACCAGCGCATTGAACTTAGTTCACCCGGGCCTATGGTCTTCTATTCGCACTAGGTGCTCGTAGCGTATCTATACCGAATGTGACGTAATATGCCTCTTTGTCTAGTAAACAATTACTTTGTTGTGATAGGCAGTGTTGCGACGAAACTTAATTGCACCTTACATTTTGAAGTTGATTTTAAAAGCAAAATAAAACAAAACGCAGGGGTGTGGAAATAATATGGACATGATATTATAATGCAAGCCGCATCAACAGTAGGGTAAAAACGTGTAAATACGGTACATGAAAATGCGTGTCCCTCGCTTGATGTACGAAATTGGTTATATGGCCCACCGCCGAAAAAGGTTGCACACCCCTGGATTAGACCCACAGTGATTGTAAAACTCAGGCATTAACAAGCCTTCGATGAATTTAGGAGAACTGGATTGGTGGATATTCAAACAAAGATGGACAGGCTGTTAAAGCTTCAACAACTATCAAGGAGATTCTGTCCGATCAAATGGAATTCATTCAGACTGAGGATATTCCATTTGCGATGCAATACCGGATCCGTGATCTTGAGATGAATATTTCAGAAGTCCAAGTCTGGAAGAAGTCGCCAAAAATGAAATAAAAACAGAAAAAATGATAGACAATAATTGATTATTGGTATTTTTTGTAACTCGGCAGGCATTAAAAGGGAATATGTCAATAATCATTTGAGTTTAGTTGAGTTTATTTCTCCGGGCAAAATCGTAGCAGCACAATTGTGCTAAAATATTCACCAAGCCGGAAATAGCTGCGCAACGTTCAGACGTTAAAAAGCGCGACAAAGTGAAGGGCGCAATTGGTGAATAGATGGTAGACGAACTGCAGCTACACCGTTATTTGCAAAGTCCTCTGTGTGATGTGGTGACCCCAGTTACTTTTCATAACTCCGCGCAAAAACAAATTTAACATTTGAACAAACATATTGACGATTCTGAACAATTAGCATTGTGCAAAGTATATTACAATTATTATTCAGACATGCAAATGAGATGAGTTATGTATGAATTAACCCAAGTATGTATGTGATACCTTAAAGCACGGATATATTGAGCGTATTGCATTGTATTGGCTACATACTGCCAATGCAAACCGGCAACTCGAAAAACATGAACTTCATTAACATACAAGAACCGGTTGTATGTATTTTTTGTTAAAGCTCGTATAATTTTAATGAGGTCGGCCCAAAGTTTTGAACAAATTTCAGGTTTTTTAAATTTCAACACGTAGCACTTTGGGGCTTAACCCCGCTCTGGGATTATATAAGTTGAAGACACACCTTAGTTCAAGTCTGTTTATTGCAAGGCACTAAATTCGAATGACGCGTACACTTAATCCAACAACGGAAGAATTGGCGCTTGTCGCGAATCGCATGTCGTTTAAAGACACGCGACACCTTGCTTTAATTCGATTTTGGATTATTAAAACCCGTTGTTAAATCACTAACAAACATATTGCCTATTTACATCTTTTACATCAAATAATGTGAGTTTAAAGTTAGTTGTGACAAACGTTCGATTAAGTGTGAAAAAGTTTTAGTAAATTTTAAAATTGATTTTTTTTAAATTGAATTAGTAAAAAGGAAAACAAAAACCTGCATCTTAAACAGTGGTTCTCACACTTTTTCATAATATTTTCAAAACGGTCACTTTGCCATTATTTCGAGGACTCACGTTCCTTAAGCCTGAATGTGTTTTTAAGAAAAAACGAAAGTTGATTGCAGCATTTTAGCTAGTGTAGTGATCAATAAGTTGTCTCGGTACAAGCTATAAACCGAGTCACTACAAATGTTCGCTGATGAGTCTCAAGGTTACAACCGCGTCACTACAAATTAAAGAAGGTATACCACCGTCCTTAACCTCCCAAGCTCCTGGGCTTGTCAGGACCGGAGTCCTGGAAACTCCACACACGTGTCTTGCACTTCGGTTCGTTTGTTTATTACTTCTGAAAGGCACAAGAAGGAACAGGGACAGAAAGAGAGGCAAGAGAAAAGATCGAAATGAACGAGTGCGGTTTATATATATACTCCGGATAAAGGCGTTAAATCGTACACATGTGCTCTTGCGATTGGCTCTTGCACAATTACCACATAAAGCATCGTCCAATCACAGCACGAGACAAAACATACGGTTAAAGCACATAAACACCAGATCACAAAGTTGCATCTGCATCCTAATTAACTGCGTCAGGAAATATTAAAAAGTCCGAACACGATTTGTCATTACAGTGGGATTTGGTTGCTATACATTTTAACTTCCTCGCAGCCTTTGAGCTAGCGAGTCAAAAACGAGCTATTTTGGTAAACAAATATTGCAAAGTTTGCACAAATTATGTCGCAACCGCTACAAAATACCCCCTGGCCATGTTTTTGAGCAATGGGCAATATATGGTCATTGCGGGATTGGGCATGAAAGTGGCACACAAGAAAATACATATCATACACAACAGAAAACAGTACGCAATTGAAAATTTGTTGATTTTTGAAAGTTTCTGGATCAACCACACAACGATGCACAAGTAACATAACAAATACGATATTGTCTGTATTAGGCATTAAAACGTTTAAACTGATACATTCAAAAACAAACAACATTCGCTTTTACACCACACTAATTATCGAATTTGATTATCGCGTTTCGAGCGTAACGTTTTGTTTCTGGATATTGATTGTCTCCAATCTTCAGACATCTGAATTGCTGAAATTCGGTGTCTGTCAGTATGGTGAATTTGAATGTCCTTTGCTCTTGATCGCAATAGCGGTTCGAAGCCACGTCGCTTCTGAAACAACAAAATAACAAGCAGTATACCGCAATAACAATGACATTATTTTACATGAAAGTTTCTACGTTTCAATGTGTAACAATAGAACATAGTAATTACGGTAGAGCAGCGCATTTATTGCCTGAGAATCGAATTCAATATTATGTGTTACAATTGGGCAGGCAATAAACTTTGCAATTGAAGCGGTAGTCTTGGCTGACTAAACTCGACAAAATTGTACAAAAATTGAATACGTTTGATAAAGCAGAACACGAAATCAAGTTGTGATTATGCCCCCAAGCTAGCCGATGTTCAGACTAAACCTTAAATTGTAGATGGTACTCAGGAGTATATTGATGTAAATAATCATTCGCATGAAATATAATAGTATTCATTCCTCGTGGGAAAGTAATAAAAAAATACATACGTGTATCAAGTCATGCTCAGAAACTACAAGCTTCGATAATCATTCGTTCATTGTAAAGACCGCCCACTTGGCGTAGAAAAAGTAACAACACCGCCCCATTGGCGTAACATTCATGAATAAGAAATAGTAAAACAAAGCCTAGTTGGCATATTTGTAACATAGTTGGGCGACAGATATAATTTCTGTAAAGTTTCGTAATATAATAATATAAGATTTTTTATAAATATTTGTTTAATTTTATTTCCTGGGCGCAGCGAAATCTTGACATGGTATAGTGACCCAGGAAAATCACTTCTCGTTAGATTGTTCCCTTCATTTGTATGCGCACTTCTGATACTGTCGTAGGGTGATCATTCCTATCGGTCGTACACAGAGTGAACGCATGACGTACTATTTGAAGGGATCTAATAAGCCGCAATTCGTGCTCAACGTTGCCTACGTGTTGGCACATGGCATTGCGACCCGTGTGATATTATCGAATGCAAAGGGTAAGTAAAGTGTGCACCTCTGGCTGGCATAATGCCAGAGTTGGTAAGCATTCGCGAATTTCTGTCGCCAATATTTATATTTTCTTCATTTTTATTTAATTTGTGATAGGCAACAAATAAGACAAAAAAGTACACTCCTGTGGTTTGGCTAGGGGACAGCACCTATTCGATTTGGTTCTTTTTATGGTTAGATTATGCGTTTCTTAAAGTCAGGCGCATGAGGTCTACAAAGACCGGTACAAAATTCTTTGTGCGCATATGACGTAACATGAGTTGTAAAAACATTTACTTCTGTTAAACAAAAATGCATTCAAATAACAAATCAGCCAAGAATAGCACTTCAATATTTGCTCACCTCGTTTAAGAAAAGACATCGCACTGCGGTGTGACTGATCGAACGATGATATAGAAACATGATCCAAACGGTGAGAAACAAAAACAAACGTTCGACGTTAATGACAACACATAAAATACAGTTTTCTGCAAAAAAATGAAACGTTTACAACTTCTTAGCTTAACGATGCAGTCCAAACATTTGGACGGCAAACTGGTAATTCTTTCGGTCTCTTGTAGTAAACTTCGCTGCCATCACTCGAGCTTTTCTGAAGTTACCACTTGTTAAACAGCAAATGTTTTGTAAGTTCTCCTCTCTCGAGCGGCACCAAATTTTGTAGTGTTAATAAGGTTGTCTCGGTACAAGCTATAAACCGAGTCACTACAAATGTTCGCTGATGAGTCTCAAGGTTACAACCGCGTCACTACAAATTAAAGAAGGTATACCACCGTCTTTCACCTCCCAAGCTCCTGGGCTTGTCAGGACCGGAGTCCTGGAAACTCCACACACGTGTCTTGCACTTCGGTTCGTTTGTTTATTACTTCTGAAAGGCACAAGAAGGAACAGGGACAGAAAGAGAGGCAAGAGAAAAGATCGAAATGAACGAGTGCGGAAGTACTTCAACCTTTTCGCGCGATCCCACAAAAATTGCGTCACGGACCCCTAAAGGACCGCGGACCCCAGTTTGGGAACCGCTGTTCTAAAACTTGCAGTTTGAAATAACACAACCTTTTTTATTAACACCCCAAAAAGAAACGTGTTTTCAATTGCATGCTGTGATAAAATATTCCTGTATGTTAATTATGTTTTTCTCGTATGTTTTTGCATTTTTTCCAGACTTGGACTTCTGCAATAGACACTTGAAAAGTGCGGGATTGGTCTTGAAGTACAAAAGGAATATCCACTGTCTCAATCAGTTCCATTTCCTTGGACAGAATATCAATTTTTGTTTGTGTTGAAGAAACCTCTTGTCCTTCTTTATTGTAATAACCACCGGGCCAGTTCTCCTAAAATAAACAAATCTTTAACAAATGTTTAAAGAAAACAACATGTCCACTTTAACTATGTACCAAGTGTAACTGAACAGACATAATGCAAGTTGCCACTTGGACAAAATCATTTAGAAATAAATGAAAGAACAACGGTTAAAACAACTCAGTTTGTGACAACTTTAATGTTTACATTTCCAAGGACAATATTGGTGTTCATTTTCTTGCGCTCCATAACGTTCTACTTGCCTTTTGGAAAAGCGCCGGTCGCGTAATTGTTTTACCTTACTTAAGTTTTTGACAAAGTCAACAATTTGTTGGTACATTGCTTCACAATTCATTTTGTTCAAAACAAAAATTTTGTGACATTACTTTAGGTGTGAATGCTTCCAAGAACGTATGGGGAGATGCGACCACGCAGATGCCTTTATCAGCCACAAGGTTAGGGAGACTCTTTAAAACCTTTACAGGGTTTTCGAGACGGTCAATCACGTTGCTTATTACCACACAACCGAACTTTCCCAGGTCAGAAGGCAAAGCATGAGCATCTTCCCACAAAAAACTGCACCTGCTTCGGTCCTTTAAAAAATTGAGCAGAACAGTCAACGTAAAGCAATTTAAGTACGTATGCATATGAGCAAATAACGTTGTTTTATTTGGTGGGTTGTGTACACCACCAATAAGAAAACCTTATCAACTTACAATTGAATCTGTTATCTCAGCCATCATTTCTGTTTCCAGCTCTCCCTCTTCGCACGGGTAAATTGTCGCTTTTCCGTTTTTCTTCAGTTTCTCGCAAAGTTCTATGAAACCTTTGGAGTAGTCGATACCAATAACTTCATCAAATTTCGCCGCCAGGTTGAACGTGATACCACCAACACCACAACCAAGATCCAAAGCTCTTTTGTTGGTGCATGTCTGGATATAAACATGGAATTGAATAATCGCCTATGAATGTAGCTACTCTATGTTAGGGTTGCCATATTTTATGACACAGAATCCCTGACAAAATTTATCTTGGTTGCGTTGGCCCAGTTTTTCTCAAACTTCAAGTCTGAATTTGAACGTATAAGTGTGAATGTGTATTTCAGAAAAAACGAAAGTTGATTGTAGGATTTTAGCTAGTTATGCAAAATTGCACATAACAATGATCCAAATCTGTCGTCACAGACAAGACAAAAACATTACAATTGTGCGCGAATAATTGCATTTTTGTTAGTTGTGACGCAATAAAGCTTATTGTTTAGCAATGGAGATGGTCGATTCTCACTTTCACTTTGATTTAAACTTGTTCAGTTGCACAAACTGACGCCAAATAAGAATATAGAATTATTTCCACCTTTTCGTGGTTCCCGCAAAACGCCCTAAAGGACCGCGGATCCCAGTTTTGAGAACCTTTTTTCTGCGACCAATTTTACACAGAAAAAAACACAAAAACAATGAGAGCCACACAGACCTTTTTAAATTTGAAATAAAATGAGTAAAAATGTTTTTATGTCTCACGACATTCGACTTTTTGTTGTGTGTTGATTCCTTGCATATTAGGTACACAGTTAAAGCAAATGAAATTTTCCACGTTCCCACGTTGCATCGAATGCTGTGTTTTCTTGAGACGCGGATTTTTATTTAACGCGCATTGTCAGACAACTAATAACAAACAGGTATTGTTACACGCGCACACACACTACAAAACGAAACAGTAACCTTGTTTGTTAACCTGCGCGCCGCCAGTTTACCTCTTTACGTTTCATGCTACAAGCGGTGGTAGCCAGCTACTAGAAACTTTCTCCGTTGGTACATTAATTCCATAGTATATATATCTATTTTTTTCTTAAATTCCTGACTTTTAAGTACATTTTAACATTTCTCCCTGACGCAAATTTAAACACTAAATTCCCTGACATGTCAGGGAAAATCCGGACGTATGGCAACCCTACTCTATGTTAGTGTGTATTATGATTTAAAAAAGGTACATGCATATTTTACTGAT
Organism: Phallusia mammillata; assembly: GCF_965637545.1. NCBI lineage: Eukaryota > Metazoa > Chordata > Ascidiacea > Phlebobranchia > Ascidiidae > Phallusia > Phallusia mammillata. Next base: position 34,166,499 of record NC_137252.1, on the reverse strand, counting down.
GTAATGGATATCTTTAGTACATTTTAAAAAGATAAAATCTTTCACACAAAAAACGTTTGTAACAACCCAATAGCCTGTATACTAAGCAATCTTATTTTTTACGATCCTATTGATTAATGCGTCCCGAAACATAGTATATTTACAGCTACTGTAAGTAACCTAAACACAAATAAAACTGATACCTCATCCACAGATTTAATCGACAACTTAGAAAGTGTCTCCACAAATTCAAAATTTTCGGCTGGAAGAAATTTGCTCCATCGATTTTGAAGGTAGCGGGTGCCGTAATGCATTCCAGCATACTGGTTCAGCCAGATCATATGTTTTCTAGCATAAAGCGACTCCATCCTTTACCATAACAATAAGACTGCATGAAAGGTAGTAATCATATTTTCATGGTTTTGAACATAATGATGTCAATACACATTATTTTGGCTATCGTAAAACCGTTTAATCAGACCAGCAGGGTTGCACAACCTTCGTGGTGGAGACGAACTTATGCGACCGTGACCATGTAGCCTACAAGTAACTAAAGAACCTGTGATGCGGCCGTCATCGCAAAAACAAACCAAATTGACAAAAAAGTCTACTGAAGACTCGTAGGACGAAGCTTTCTGCTGTACTCGACCATCAATGCACACCCTGTGCGCATGTAGACTCGTTGAATTTGGCACAGTTTGAACTCAGATTAATCGTGAACTTATATTTTTTGTTTACAGCCAAACCTATAAAGCTGACAAAACTAGTACACAGCAAGACACAAACTTAAACATCGCATAGTGCTTGTCTCATGTACATGACTGCTGAATAGCCTGCGTAAAACTGCAACTGCAAAATAACACATGTCAGCATTTTGTCTGTGTGCAGATCTACCCGTTGCAGTTTTCTTATCTATTTCCTTAGTCAGAAAACATGCGGGTAGCCATATAAGGTCTGCTGTACAGTCGCAGTCTGGATTGATTTATGTACCTTTCAAAGTTTAGCTGATGCTGATGATTTTGTAGTTAAGACAAGTATTGGTTCGAGACGAGTTATAATACTGTTTTCTTATCATTGTTTGCGAGTACATTTCAGTCACAAAATCTTTGCAGCAGTTTGGTTATAAACCGAGTAGTTAATACCTGTGTGTAGGCAACATGGTTCAATCACCAATGCAAGGCCACAGACAGATTTATAAACTACATACTGAGTCAAAGGGTGGTTGTACATTAGGTCATTTAGTTGAAAATAGAAAAATATACCATTGTTTTGTGGATTGTAGTGTCGCCATTGTTAAAAATGGAATCGATTTATGCCAAGAAAGATTCCGGATGGGTCAACCATTACGCTGGAATTCATTACGGTTCCCACTATCTTCAAAAAAGATGGAGCAAATTTCTTCCAGTGGAAAATTTTGAATACGTCGAGAGACTTTCAAAGTTGCTTATGGAATCCTTTGATGATGTAAGTTATTTCAGATCAAATATTTTCAGTTTGTTTTATTTACCTTTTTTTTATTTTGAACAGTCGTGCACCAATAAAGGAGCTTTGGATCTTGGATGTTGTGTTGGTGGTGTCACGTTTAACCTGGCAGCGAAATTTGATGAAATTATCGGGTTAGATATCAACAAAGGCTTTTTAGAGGTTTGTGAGAAGTTAAAGCAAAACGGGAAAGCAACAATGTACTCGTGTGAAGAGGGTGACCTGGAAAAAGAAATGTTAGCTGTGATACCAGATTCAATTGTACGTTGGTCTAAACTTAGCCTACTTTTAATATTGTGTTACCCAATAAGTTACTATTGTTTATTGATGACAAAAGTTAATGATGATAAACACCCAAATTGAATTGAGTTGCTAGTCAAATGTATATTCATTAATAACTATTTTTTGTCCATAATTCTTAGGACCGAAGCAGGTGCAGTTTTATATTGGGAGATGTCCATGCTTTGCCTTCTGACATTGGAACGTTCGGTTGTGTGGTGGTGAGCAACTTGCTTCACTGCATCAAAAACCCGATAAAAGTTTTGAAGACAATCCCTGGTCTCTTGGATGATAACGGTGTAGGAAATAGGTAGGTATGTGTATTACGTGTTCTTGCGCTTCCGATTGTGCTAACAGCAATAGTCCAGCCGTTGGTTAGTTTGTTTTATTATAACACCAACAGTAATGCAATTTAAACGTGGCTTGACGTAATGTGATTCATACGCCCAACCGAAGTCGAATCGAATAGAATAATGTCCAGGGGTAGGGCGAAGCCCTTGTGCCCTGTGACCCTGTGGCCCACGAGAACTTGAAACACACGGTATATAAATACGTATCAAAACAACGTCATTAAACTACGCACGTGGGATCTGTTATTGGCCTGGAGGTACAGAACGTTTCCATCCTGTGTTCAAAACATCAATTAGCAATTATATGGGATGTACCTCTGCGGTCTCACACAATCAAACACTTGAGGTATATAAATCACGTAATGGGAAAACTTACAAGTCACGTCCGCTCTTACTCATGACGTCAATGCGAATATTACATCATTATGTTACATTAGTCTTCCTCCAAAAAGTGTTTTACAAGAAACATTCACAAGAAAGAATTGTGAAACAACATGTGAAAACAATTGTGACGATACGAAAGAAAAACATTTAATTAACCACACCAAAACTGATACGCGTTAACTAACAGTAAAATTTGTCATAACGCTTGCGCGTCTCTCGAGCTCGGTTGTCGACAGTTATCCGAAAATTCGAGAATCGGGCTCAGCAGTGGTATGGGAAATTCAAATGTCCTCCTTCATTGTGCCACAAGTAGTTGTATGAATTCACATTTCTGCAACAATAAAATAAACAGCAGTACACGTACATAAACGGTTTGCTTTGTGCTAGAGCAAAATTTAGATGCAATTACAAATAACAAAACATCACTAAATAAATATCGCCTTTACTCTACGTGGTCAAAGTTATTCACGCAATATGCTTCGGTAAGCAACATCTGAGGCAGCTATGGCCTAGTAAAGATATCTGGTCTAGTGTCTAATGCATCATGTTTCCAATTGGGACGCCATCTAGCCAGTAAAGGTATAGCAACCTTGTGAAGTGTCATGGGAGAATATAAGTGCGGGGAAAAGCTTATCCCGTCAAAAATAGAGCATGTTGCTTGCAGACAATAAGGACTGGTGTAAAGCAGGTACGCGCGAGAAGCTAACGTATTTCTCAGAACCACGAAAAGTAAAAAATTGTGGTGATCAGTCACAATCGCTACCAAGAGCTAACTTTTCCTAGGTGGCATACTAGAGAATAAAGTGTCTCAACTCGCAAAGTCGAGTCTCCACGAAGCTAATGGATATCGAGACAAGCAAAAGCAATAATAAAAAGCTTAGTTTCGAAATTAATAGTTCAAATTAAGTGTGTGTTTACCATAAGTAGCTTTTAAACTAGCACATTACAAATAAAGAGACAAATAAGGTGTTAGTATAACATATCCCGAGAATGGGGTAGGCAAAGAACTTAATGACATAGTAAAAACAAAAAGGTAAAACTTAACTGGTAAGATTTAAGAAGCGTCATCGTTGAAGTAGTGATTTATGACGATGCCTAATGTATTTGCTTGTTCCATTTGTTCCGTAATCCAGTTGTAATAGACAGTTTGTGTTTCCGATCTCCGTACCTCGAATAATGTGAATCCCGTACACGATGGATTGATTGATTGATTGATAGTAACCTTCTAGCACTTGGCAAGGCTTAATGCTTGTTCGTCGACTCGTCGTAGTCGAAGCTATGCTTGATTGTTGCGGGGTTAAGTTGTACCGCTTGCTTGATTGTTGCTTGACACTTGAATGGATCAGAAGGTTATTTGTTGAATTGTTTAAGAAGGATTATCCTCGTTTAGATGATGTAAGATCTTCCGACCAAAAAGTACAATTGTTTTGGTACTCACGGTCACAGTTGTTGTTGTTGTTTGACGTATTTCTTCTTCTCTTCTTGCAATTTACTGCTGGTAGCAAATCACGTCGGGGTCACCAATTGTAGGAAATAGGTAGGTATGTGTATTACGTGTTCTTGCGCTTCCGATTGTGCTAACAGCAATAGTCCAGCCGTTGGTTAGTTTGTTTTATTATAACACCAACAGTAATGCAATTTAAACGTGGCTTGACGTAATGTGATTCATACGCCCAACCGAAGTCGAATCGAATAGAATAATGTCCAGGGGTAGGGCGAAGCCCTTGTGCCCTGTGACCCTGTGGCCCACGAGAACTTGAAACACACGGTATATAAATACGTATCAAAACAACGTCATTAAACTACGCACGTGGGATCTGTTATTGGCCTGGAGGTACAGAACGTTTCCATCCTGTGTTCAAAACATCAATTAGCAATTATATGGGATGTACCTCTGCGGTCTCACGCAATCAAACACTTGAGGTATATAAATCACGTAATGGGAAAACTTACAAGTCACGTCCGCTCTTACTCATGACGTCAATGCGAATATTACATCATTATGTTACAACGGAATCTGCGTAATCGCTTCTCCCCACTATTCTTCAGAAGAGTTTACACCAAAGGCAATTATGTGCAATTGATTTGATTGAGGTGAATGTTGCCTCAAGTTTCACAACCCCAGTGTTACTTTGGTCAAATAAAATCAACAATTAACTTTTTGCTGTAGCCAATAAAGTAGTGGTACTAGTACAAAAAATCAAATTGTTTGGTAGAATAAAAAACATTTGCTGAAATATTTGCCTTAAAAGTTGTAAGTACGTTTCTGTAAATTCGCTTTAGTTATAAACTCCTAAAAAGAGTGAATTGTAAACGCAGGCATTAACAAGCCTTAGGTGATTTTAGGCGAACTGGGTTGGTGGATATTCAAACAAAGATGGACAGGCTGTTAAAGCTTCAACAACTATCAAGGAGATTCTGTCTGATCAAATGGAATTCATTCAGACAGTTGATATTCCATTTGCGATGCAATACCGGTATCGTGACTTTGAGCTGAATATTTCAGAAGTCCAAATTTGGAAGAAGTCTTCAAAAATTGTTCAAACAAATTAAAAATTAAATAGTACACAGTAAATTATGAACTTGATTCTTGTTTTGTCGTGCAAAATTTGTTTGAATAAAGAAGCATTATAATGAAATTGCGAAATGAATGACAAATCTAAAAAATCTAATCGATGTTTTTATCCGCCAGTCTGTAACCATTTTTGTGAAATCAGACAGTTTTCGTTTTTTTTTGCGGGAGTGGAAATGGAATGCGGTGTCTGGCGTTTGTGTCATCCTAATATCGTTGATTTGGGTAAAAATGAATTAGTAAGGTAACATTTAGTTCACATTAATATTAGTAGGTTTATTTATCTTTGTGACAGAAAAAAAAATTTGGTTTGATTAAATACTGTGAAAAAACAAGCAAAATAGTTTTTGATAAGAAAAGTTTATTACTCAATGTGTAAACTGCATGGAATAAATGTTGTGGTATATTATCTAGTAATAGCCAATAGAAAGTAGCAAGGGAAAGTTTCATTCCAATTGTATGTAAAACTGCATTAAATCCAGCTAAGATAGCTTTGTTGGTGCTGACTGCTATGTTTTGTAAACGCATGGAGGATGTGTGAAGGAAAACGAAACCACAAATGTTTTGGTTAAAGTGGATTCAAACACCTTTAACTTTAATATGTTTGATATTATAAGACTGTTTAAAACCACTGACAATTGTTTACACTTTACTAGCAACTGTAGTTTAAATGCTGTTTCTTGCTTTTAATTGGAACATCTAATTACCTAGAATATTTCTCTGACCAAGAAGAGTTGCCATTTGTCACTATGCATGCATTAAAAATGAATTTGTGTTGTTTATTTGCAAAGTGCTCTGTGAGATATGGTGATCCCATTACTTATCAGAACTCTACACAAAACTCTTGAACAAATGCAATTCTAAACATGTTATGTTGTCACCTTCTTTTCTTTTTTATAAAGGCATCTAAAAGGGCTATTCTCTGTGGTCTTGTATGGTGACTATTGTACACATAAATATGCTTGGTTGTCACACTGAAAAGCAAAGTGATAAATTCCATCAGAATAAACTCCTTGGTATCCCAATACAAAGCAACTGGTGCACAAGTTTATGGTTTTCAGACACAAGAATGGGTATGTCTATGAAAGTACACTGTTACAGTTGTGGTTGTTTGATTATTATCGTTACCGTCTAATCTACTAAAATAAATACTGTGTCTAATAGACTATTCGCAAACACTAAACCTAACCCTTTTATGATCAAAATTCAATCTACTCAGCAATGCACTTGTAAGTAAAACTGCCAGAGAGCTTGTATGTAATGAATATGTTTATCAAAAGCTGTTATTATGTGTCTAACCCACACTTGATTGTAAGTCCCCACCACATACTTTTGGGTCCTAAATTTCAAGCTGCTTAACCAGCGGCCATATTTGTGTCAGTTTATATCACTTTAATAAACCTAATTTTGGACTTTTTTAAACAATTTATTAAATAGGTATATTTTTTGCTTAAAAAGGTTTTTGCAATATATGACAAAATTGAAGCCAATGTCTTTAATGCTATATATATGTTTCACTTGCATGTTGTCAAGTTTGTCACTTTAATTTTTGCGTTTTTTCAGGCTTGAACTTTTGCGATGGACACTTAAAAAGTGCGGAATTGGTCTTGAAGTACAAATGAAATATTCACTTTCTCAATTAGTTACATTTCACCCGAAAGAGTATAAATCTTCAGTTTAATTGTTGTAACCTTTTGTCACTCTTCATTGAAATATCCACTGGGTAAGTTTTTCTAAAATTAGCAGTCTGTCAGTTAGGTACTAATGAGCTATTACAGATTACTTTCAATGTGGTATGGCAGAATCACTTACTTTTAAACGGGACTGTAAATATTTTTTTTTGCTTTATCTGACTTAGATGAATATTGAACATAATCATAGAACTTAGGAATTGAAAACACATTACAGTAGGAATTGAAACACATTGAGTAAACACCATGCCCACTTTAACTATACAACAACTGTAACTGAACAGACCAAAAGCCACTTGGATAAAATCATTCAGGAATATATCAAAGAACAACTGTTCAATTATGTTTGGGAGAACTTTAATGTATGCATGGACCATAAAGTTGTTCACCTTTTTTGTGTCCCTTAACAATGCACCATTTAAAATGATCGCCAGTCGCCTAATTTCAGCCTTAGCTTACTAAGTTATTTACTCTCACTTTTAACACCAGTAGCCTTGGGCACAACAACTCACTTATTTTGACAACAAATATATTTTGCAAAAAAGGGATTTATAAATGAATTGATACTCTAGGTACCACTGCTACAAGAAACTGATATACCGGTCACAAACTTATGACCATGGAAATTGACACTTGCAAAAGTTGCATACAATTTTGGCCCAAATATTTTGTGGCGCAAAAACAAGCTCTGGTGCAAAAACAAATGTGTTTGCAGTTTGTCATTGTAATCAGAAACATTTTCCAAGTTATAGTTTGCCTGTTACGGTAATGATACTAATCTTGTTTTTTTTTGTGTTAAACTTTTTGTTTTATCAAAACCATAAATTGCATATTTGATTTTCAGTTACAAGACTCATAATAATATTGTGAATTACTAATCTATATTATCAATTTACATTTTTCAATGGAAAATAAAAAGGCTATTTTATTGTTTTTGGCAACTTTTTCCAGACTTGGACTTCTGGAATAGCAAGTTGAAATACACGGCCCTGATCCTGTTGCACAAATGGAATATCAACAGTCTGAATGAGTTCCATTTGATCAGACAGAATCTTCTTTATAGAATTTGTTGATTCAACTACTTGTCCATCTTGATCCACATATCCACCAAGCCAGTTCTCCTGAAATTGTAAACAAGTTTGCATAACTTTTTTAATTTGTCAGCAAAGCCAAAATTAAACTGTGAGTATCAACCTTGCGACATACAAATAACTTGTGACTTTAAATTTTTTGTCTTTTTTCAAATAATGTTTTTGAACACAGTATGTGTCCATCTGTAAGTTAAGTTTTTGGTAAATGTTATTTTGATTCACCAATTTTTGCCCTTTTACACGCAAATATTAGTTTATGAGTATGCAGTTCCTGAGCCTAGCAAGTTATTAATGTGAATATCCATTAAAAGCATGTAGTATACATAACTTGCGCACATACAGGAAAGCCACTTTTATAGTGAGAAATACCTTTGGTGTAAAAGCTTCCATGTAAACGTGAGCTTCCGCGACCACGCAGATACCGTTATCAGCCACGAGGTCAGGAAGGCTTTTTAAAATCTTCTTGGGGTTTTCGAGACGGTCAGTCAGGTTGGCTACAACCACACAACCAAACTTTCCAATGTCAGAAGGCAAAGTATGGGCATCTCCCCACAAAAATCTGCACCTGCTTCGGTCCTAAATACTTAATTAATTAGAATCAAAATTATGTCACTAACAACTAGAAAAACACCTAGACCGATTAAGATTGTGGTGAGCATTGTGTGGATGGCAGCTTTACGAACAACAATATCTTTGTGGGGATTACATGTTCGTTAAAGAGTTAATAATTTGTAATATGTGGTGTATGTTTGCACAAGAGCAATTAACGCTGTTTTGTTTGGTGGTTTGTGTAGCCCACCAAGAAGAAAACCTAATCAACTTACAATTGAATCTGTTATCTCAACCATCATTTCTGTATCCAGGTCGCCCTCTTCGCACGGGTATATTGGGGCTTTCCCGTTTTTCTTTAGTTGCTCACAAACCTCAATGAAACCTTTGGAATAGTCGATACCGATAACTTCATCAAATTTCGATGCCAACTTGAACGTGACTCCGCCAACATTGCATCCAAGATCCAAAGCTCTTTTGTTGGTGCACGCCTGAGTGAAAATTAAAGTAAAATAGGCAACTATGAATATGTATTTAAGAGCATTATATAGGGATCAGCACTGAAGCGTTTATGTGGAACAACATACCCTTATACACACATTATCTATACATGAATACATTAAAGACAGGTAGCTTATGTCCAATTTTGTGTAAATTGCCTAACATGCCGCTGAATTAGGTGCCACTTATATAAGTGGCGGATAACACAAGTTAAAGTAAAAGAGTTTAACTCTTAACTACCTCATCAAATGAATCAATGGACAACTTTGAAAACTTCTCGACAAATTCAAAATTTTCTTCTGGAATAAATTTGCTCCAACGTTTTTGAAGGTAGCGGAAACCGTAATGCATTCCTGTAAATTGGTTCAGCCATATCATATGTTTCCTAGTATAAAGCGACTCCATGACTTACTGCATCAAACAAAACCACGATGGTGGTATTACTTTTTGTTTCGACCAAAAAACTGTTACAATGAAATTACTTTTGTTAAAACTTTTGAAATTTTTAGTCAAAGTTACCTGACCCAAATTTAACGAAACAAAGCTTTTCTTATAGCTACAAACCTACACCAGTTAAATACATAATAACTACGACAGAAATTTACAAAATCGTCTTACTATTCTTAAACACGTTCGACTGCAATAAAGTAACACTTCATTCCCTTCATATAAGAGCTTCAAACTATTAAAAGATTTCCACCTTAAAAGATCCTCAAATACGTTTACTTTGTGCTAGTGGTCCATTCAGAACAAGTAACATCTTGAACCGCTATGAGATTAATTTAATGCAAACAAACGCAAGGAAGTGTTTTACATCAAAATACAATGTTTCACATCAAGATACGTGTTTTGCAACTCCTAAAACAGTGCTTCACCAAAAGATACGTGTTAAGCAAACGTCTTACCGCGGTTAAGTAACATAAGTAAACGTGTTTCACTCGAGTTTTGCAAAACTACCTTTACCTTGCATTGCATTGAACCAAATGCAGGTTGTTACGTCACATACCTAACATATCTAGCATTAAAAAATTGGCGGGGACAATTGGTACACTTCTCACAAATTTACACGTGTTGCGCAAACTGATATCTATGCCACAGAATGTGTGAAAACCATAAGCGCGCGATCTACAAGCGGATTTTTTACTTTGCGGTCCCTTTTAGGAAAGTGAAAACTGGACTTTATGAACAATTGCGATTTTTTTCATTTGACCTGGACACATTTAATCGGATCGATAGAATTATATTTTATCATGTTTTTTTGGTGAACATGATAAAAAATACTGTCTTTTCACTTGACGCAGTGTTTTTTGTTATAGTAAACAGACAAGTTGCTTTATACCAGAAAGCATATGGCATGGCTCAACCTACACTACATTCCAAAAATCTTGCTTTCCACAGTCAAACAAACATAGGTATTTTAGTGTGTGGTTGTTAACTATTTTTTTTCGTTTAACCAGGGTAATGTGTATTAAACAAGCTTAGACAGTTTTGCTTTTGTCAGAACATTTCCCGAACTCTGATTGAATTATTCCCCTAACACAGAATCTCTTGTTATCGGCTGTTTTTGTTTCAGCATAACCATTTGTGGATGCAATAAAAAGTGTAAAATGAGTTTGATCATCAGTGCATGATTCAAAGTGAAACCATCAACAATAATCAAAGTTAAACCACAGCACACTCATAATTTATTGACACTGATATTTGTGTATAACTTTGGTGAAAAAACAAAGGCGTTTCCAGTTTGTCAATATTGCAAAAACATTTGCCCTGAAAAAATAGAGGCTAATTGTAGTTTTTGCTCTATCAAAGCCATTAGTGTTTTGCAATATTTGATTATAATTTCCAAGACCAAATATCATGTGTTAGTAATCAATATTACAAAATAACATTTTTATTTAATTGGTTTTGGCAACTTTTTCCAGACTTGAACTTCTGCAATATACAGTTGAAACACACGGCCTTGAACTTGTTCCACAAATGGAATATCAACAGTCTGAATGAGTTCCATTTGATCAGACAGAATCTCCTTTATAGAATTTGTTGATTCAACTACTTTTCCATCTTGGTTCACATATCCACCAAGCCAGTTCTCCTAAAATTGTAAAACTATTTACATAACTTTTCTAATTTGTCATTAAACCCCAAGCAAAAATGTGAGTATTAATCTAGGTAACATAAAAATAACAATAAGTTACTTTGGTAAGAAACAGACAAGCCAAATATAATGTAAAAACATAACGTTTTGACAAACATACAAGAACACATAGGCGCCGAGTTTTACAAAAATGCAAAGTGGCGGACTTTAAGTATGACGTCATTTTGTGTGACGTCACGTCACTAATGCGTGCTCAAACACAAAGCCCAGCAAACTTCCGATGGAGTGCAACTTTTGTCCAAATTTGTTAAAAAACGGTTTTGCAGTAATATTTATTGGGGCCACTTTGCTGTGTAACGTTTATAATTGGTTTAGCGGCGTTTAAAAAATGTTTCGTCACGTTGTTGCTGCTTTGTATCAGCTAAAAAAACATTTATTACAGCACGATCGAATTGCACACAACAATGGCAACAATTTGGCGTCATGAACAAGGTTGCAGTTTCTTGTTGCTTTTTCGCCAGCACGCTAGTTTTGACGATGTACGTACGATACCGCTATAAACAACCAAAAAAATCACGGTGACCGCCACCGTGCTTTACAAACCCAAGGTGGCGGCGCCACCCCGCCACCGCCCACTCGGAGCCTATGCAGGAACATACAGCCCCAAGCTAAACATTAATGAATGTGAATATCCACTGAAAGCACGCGAAACACATAAGTTGCAAATATGCAAGTCCTCTTTATAGTGCGAAATACCTTTGGTGTAAACGCTTCTAGGACACAATGACCATCAGCGACCACACAGACGCCGTTATCAGCCACGAGGTCGGAAAGGCTCTTTAACACTTTAATAGGGTTTTCGAGACGGTCAATTACGTTGCTTATGACAACACAACCGAACTTTCCCAGGTCAGAAGGCAAAGCATGGACATCTCCCCACATAAAAGTGCATCTGCTACGGTTCTAAAGAATCAATTATTAGAAATCAAAGTTTTTTATAACCTCTTTCCTTATCACGCTTGGTTACTTTTTTAGCGACGTAAATTTTGACGTGAAGTGTATAACACTTAAATTTGAAGAGAAGAAGTAGCTAAATTAAACTCGCGTTTCAAATGTGTTTGTAGAGATGAAACTTGCTTTCGGTAAATTTTTTTCTCGCGCATGCTTGTTAAGAATGTTTTGGCCCAGGTAATGAAAGATTGCCGATCACTGGTTTACGTTAATACAGTCCCTATATTTTTAATCAGACTTACAATTGAATCTGGTATCTCAGCCATCATTTCTCTTTCCAGGTCGCCCTCTTCGCACAAGTAAATTTTCGATTTCCCGTTTTTCTTCAATTCCTCACAAACCTCAAGGAAACCTCTGGAATAGTCGATACCGACAACTTCATCAAATTTTTGGGCTAGGTTGAACGTGATACCACCAACACAACAGCCAACGTCCAAAGCTCTTTTGTTGGTGCACGCCTGAATTACAAAAGTAAAGTGGGCAACTATCAATAAGCTTAGATATGCTAAAGAAGTGGCCCCAACCGGGAAGTATTTTACTTTAATTTGTAGCCTACTTGTGGTTTGTAAATAGACGCATTAGCTCTGAGGATATAACCTGTGAAGTTGATAATGGCCCATTTTTAAATGATCTTGTACGGTTTAGCACAAAGGTGGAGAACCTGTGGCCCTTTTGTGCAGTAAGTGCGGCCTTCGCTGTCAAAATCTCTTTAAAGACCTTGATATAGCACAGTGCATCAGCCGAAAAGAAATATGTAGAAATGCTAGTTTTATCCACCTTTATTTCCTTTCTTAGGTTGCTATTTGATTGGTTCTAGACCAGTTGTTTTACCACTAGTTATTTTCGTGGGACTACTATAAAAGCTTATGACTCAACAATCTTATTTATGTGATAATTAACCAATTGTTTGCGCATAATGCAATATTTTAGATTTGTCTCCGATGTAACAAACTTCTCTTAGAATTGATATGCGTAAAAATCGAATCTGTAGGTGAAATAAATCTTGAATGTTGTAGTGGAAATATAGTGGGGAGTTTATATAGGTATATCATTGCACTCAGCTTGGAACGTGCTATTGGGAAAGATTGCAAAACGAGCATTATGTAAACAAAAATATTTATAAACCACTGTTCTAAACCTGAAAAATATTCGATGCGACCTACACGAGTGTCGACAACACGTTGGGTGGCCTTTATGAATCAAACGGTTCTCCACCCCTGGTTTAGTATCTACTATTTACACTATTGGGGAGGAATTAGGATGTGTAATTTGTTAAAAAGAGTATGTTTTAAAGTGAAAAATGTTCAATTCGTAACTACCTCATCAAATGAATCAATCGTCAACTTGGAAAACTTTTCGACAAATTCAAAATTTTCTTCTGGAATAAATTTGCTCCAACGTTTTTGAAGGTAGCGGGCACCGTAATGCATTCCTGTGAACATGTTCAGCCATATCATATGTTTCCTGATATAAAGCGACTCCATGACTTACTGCATCAAACAAAACCACGATGGCGGTAATATTTTTTTGTTTCGACAAATAACTGTTACAGTGCAGTTGCTTTCGGGAAAACATTTGAGATTTTTAGTTAAATTTACGTTACCCAAATTTAAAGGAACAAAGCTTTCTTCAGCTACAAACCTACACCAGTGAATACGTGATAGTTATGATAGAAATTCACAAAATTGTCTTCACAACTATTCTTGAACATGTACGACTGCAAAAAAGTAACACGCCATTCCTTTCATTTGAGGGTAGCAAACTATTAAAGATTTCCTCGAAAAGATCCTGAAATACGTTTACTTGTGCATTTAGAACAACTATCATCATAGTACGCCAGACCTATTAAAGGCGTGATACCGAATCAAGCCTGTCTCCCAAACATTACCGTGTGGCAATGCACAGACTAGAAAAATCTAGCCTACGGTGGGACTCGAACCCACGACAGAAACTGCACAGGCTCAGTGGTGAAGCTGCCGAAAGTCGAGTCACAAGCACCGTTCCCTGCCTTGTATGCTGCACATGTCAGCTGCGTAGTGTGGGATCGCCGGTTCGACCATATCAGCTAAGATGAATGCATTTGCGTCGATGCAGACCAGGACTCACGGCATTCAGAACAAGTAAGGCATGAATTGTCACCTGTTAGCATCTTGATCCGCTACGACCAAGGAAGTGTTTTACATCAAAATACAATGTTTCACATCAACATACGTGTTTCGCAACGCCGAAAACATTGTTTCACCATTGAACCAAATGCAGTTTTTTACGTCATATACATAACTAGCATTAATAAGAATGTGCGAATCGAGATCTAGCCGAAATCGCTTCAAAACGTTTTTCGAGCAGTGGTTTTTAGTTTATCTTTGTTTGTTTTGTGGCCCCTTTTAGGAATTTTCTGAATGTAAAAGCTGGACGTTAAAAACAATTGCGGATTTGTTTTTTTGTTTGGCCTAAAACTCATCGTGTTATTTTTTGGTGAACATGAAAAAACGTGTTTTCACTTGATGCAGCTGTTATAGTAAACGGAAAAGTTGCTTTGTGCCATAAAACATATAGCCTGGTTAAACCTACATACTGGAATGCACTACGTTCCCAAAGGCTTGCTTTTCCCAGTTAAACAAAGGTATTCTAGTGTGTGGACAGTGTGGTTATAAACTAAAGTTTATTTTTGATTTAAACCACCAGGGCTGCCAATCTAGATATTTTATAACTAGATCTAGATAGTTTTGGTTAAGCCTAGATGTAAAATTTGGGATCTAGATGATGGCTATAAAATCTAGATGTGTTTTTACCGTTTGTAAAGACTGTAGGAACCGTGCTAATACAAATGTTCCACCCAGATAACCACAAAGGTCTCAAAGCTATAACTGTCTCAGAAAACGTAGACTGATGAAAAGGAACAAATAAGCTTCTTTAACATCTAATATAGAGCAATTTTAATCAAAAACCTTTCATATGTGTTGTTGTTTGGCTAATGTATTACAATAAATTGGATTGTTTTATGCTTAGATACGTGTTTGGGTGTTTCGTTTTTCAATCTAGATGTTTCTAGATATTTTTTAGGTAAAACTAGATGTTTTCACTCAAACAAAAGTGGCAGCCCTGTAAACCACCACATAAGTTGTTGTGATGCCAATTTAAACTAAATTAAGACACCTGAAAATAGTAATAAAAAACACACCTGAAATAAATAAAGAGGTTTGTTCTTTGTTCTTAAAAAAATGATTCTGTTTTTATCCACAATTCCCTTAGTCAAAAACATTTATTGCATATTATGTTTATTTCGATTCTTTGCATATTATGTTTAGCCACAAAAAATATTGGAGTTGCTTTGAACCAGAATAATGTGTATTAAAACAGGCTTTGACGTTTTTCCTTCCAGATGAACTCGAGTTGAAATATTTTCCTGATACAGAACCTGTCTTGTGATCGGGCTATTTTGTTTCAGCATAGCCATCCATGGATAAAATTGTAAAATGGGATTGATAATCGTTTCACGATTAAGAAAATTAAACTTAAACCAAAGCACACTCATGAAGGCTGGAGACAGTTTCACAAACACCGCGAATTGTTGTAATTTGTATCATTTAGCTTTTACTGCTGTAAAGTCTAGTGGAGTTGTAGGCTACTGTTAGATTAAGTCAGTGATTTCCCAACTTTAGACAAAGAAAATGATTTCATGCAGAACAATTTAAACTTGCAGTCGATAAAGTAAGTTACCATAATTACTAGTGACCTTCAGTTGTAATAAAACTTGCGGTCACTGCGCCAGCGGGGCAGCTCATGGGCGTACGCTAAGCTCGCGAGAAATCCTGTGTGGATCTAGCCTAAGCCACAAAGCAATTTTTACTATTTTTTGGAAGATTGAATAAAAGGTTTGAAACGTCGGGCTTAATTGAGGCATTGATTTTTCCATGTTTAGTATGACTTAAAATGTGGGTTTATTGCAGGTATATACACAAATCATCCAAAATGTGCCTATGTTTGACTGGGGTGAAGAATTGTATTTTACTAAGTAGCTGTTCAAAAATGACTGATAAAACTGGTTGCCAATGTCATAGCCTTTGATGAGCTAGGCACAAAGCTTATATGCTTTAAAAAAACAAACATTTGAAAAAAGACATTTGTGACTAGTTTTATTATAGCAATAAACAATTGCCCTGCTAATCCTTTTTTCGATATACTTTTTGCAAATCCATTAGTTTGCATATTTGATTTTTATTTCCAAAACTCATTATCATGCATTAAGAATTAATGTTATAAATTACATTTTTTAATCATGTGTTACAAGGCTATTTAATTGTTTTTGGCAACTTTTTCCAGACTTGAACTTCTGACATAACTAATTCAAACACTCGGCCTTGATCCTGTTGCACAAATGGAATATCAACAGTCTGAATGAGTTCCATTTGATCAGACAGAATCTCCTTTATAGAATTTGTTGATTCAACTATTTGTCCATCTTGGTTTACATATCCACCAAGCCAGTTCTCCTGAAATTGTAAAACAATTTGTATAACTTTCTAAATGTGGATGCAAACCCCAAGCAAAAATGTGAGTATTAATCTAGGGCAACTTGTAAATTCAACTAGTTTAATGTTGTAAAAACAATGTTTCAACAAGCATACACGATTACAGCCCAAGCTACATGTGGATCAGAATTAGACCTCTGATCAATATTTGTCACTTTTATCTACACATTTTCACCTGTCATCTGTGCGTTTTTACTTGCTGGTTGGATTTTACATTTCAATTGAGAATGACATATGGATTGGATTGTCGAAACATGTTTTTTACAATTCTACACATGTTTGTTTGTTTCTTATCAGAATCTTAAAACTGTAAATTGCGTACCTAACTATTCTAATGTTTATCTAATAAGCACAGTATGTGTCTGATTTTGTAATAAAGATATGTTTCTGCATTTAAAAAAGGTCAGCCACTATCTAACAACACACCAATGTGCAGCAGCTTACGTTAGAAGCACCACAGCAGGATTACTCTTTTTGGATCTTTTATCTCAGATTACTAGTGTAGGAAATAAATCCTAGTGGGCATATAATGCATAATTTGCTGTTTTTCAAACCGTACTACACTACCCTTGTGAACATTTTGTAATCTTTTAGGGGATATGTATATTTGTAAATTGTTTTTATCCATTTTTTGTCTATAGCTGGATGGTTAGTTGACTGAAGTTGATCCTCTATTACAGGTTGTATGGGAATGTAAAATTAAAAGCATGTAGTATACATAAATTGGTAGGAAAGCCACTTTCTGGTGGGAAATACCTTTGGTGTAAATGCTTCTAGAAAACCATAAGGATCAGCCACAATGCAGACGCCGTTATCAGCCACGAGATCCGGAAGGCTCTTTACAACTTTGATTGGGTTTTCGAGACGGTCTAGCACGTTGCTTATTACCACACAACCGAACTTTCCAAGGTCAGAAGGCAAAGCATGAACATCTCCCCACATAAAAGTGCATCTGCTTCGGTCCTTTTAATTGATGGAGTTTATTTGATAGAAAATCAGAACAGTTTTAAATAAACAATCACACCAATGCTAACAACTAGAAAAATAGTAAGTATTTCCAGCCACTAGAACGAATTATTGTAAGCATTGTGTTGATGGGAGCTTTATGAACAACCAATTTGTTGAGATGGCATGTTCGTTATATCATAGGTCGGCAAACTATGGGCCACAACGTAGTTTTAGTGCAGTGCTTGTCATCCTTTTTCAAAATGTTACACGTTTATTTAAATATTGTCCACCCCAGTCAAAAAAGTTGTTTTTAAAAAAACTTGTAATACACTGAATCTGTGGTCCCAACAGCAAAAAGAATACTAGAATAGTGGTTTTCCTATATATTGCCAGTTTATATATACTCCAACTACATCATATTTAACGATGTATCACATATACCATTTACTACATTTATAATGGATATATATATTTGACACCTAGATTTCATTGGGTCCCTATCTTTTTCCCTTGACCGTCCATAGATCACTAATAGTTCACGGTGACTTTTTGGGGTATACACAATACGTTAGTTATATTTGGTGATGAACTGGAAATAATTGCATACAATTTATTGAATATTCATTACGAAAAAAGCTTGTTCAAAGTTATTGATTGTTAGCTGTCAGTTGTTAGATATAATTTCTTGAAATTCTGTATTGAAGGAATTTATTTTAAGCCACATTCTTGTTGTGGATGCTTTCTTTATCCTTATACTTTACAATCGACTGGTCCTCAAAATTATTTTAATGGATCTTCAGGTATGACAACACATAGTTTAGGACGAGGTAATGAAAGTTTGCCGACCACTGGTTTAAGTTAGTGAAGCGTACTATCTGTTACGACCCAACTTACAATTGATTCTGGTATCTCAGCCATCATTTCATTTTCCAGGTCTCCCTCCTCAGTTGAATAAATTGTCACTTTTCCGTTTTTCTTTATTTCCTCACAAACATCAATGAAACCTTTGGAATAGTCTAACCCGATAACTTCATCAAATTTCGCTGCCAAGTTGAACGTGATACCACCAACACAACAACCAAGATCCAAAGCTCTTTTGTTGGTGCACGCCTGGGATAAAAATACAAAAACTTAAAGGTATATAGCCCTTGAAGGTAATAAGGCCCACTGCTCATATTTTTTATGTACAAGAAAAACAATATACAAGAAAAAATGTTCGAGCGGTCGTTTATTCGATCAATACATTCAGATTAACAGTTGTGTTCTAAAGTTAATAACGTTGCTTGTTTAAACTTTGGACCGAATCAAAGTACAAAAGAGTCTGATTGGTTTGTAGGCTGATGGATGTTTACATTCGACCTCTACAACGATCATGTCAAACTTGGCCTTAAACTCTTAAATTGCTTTATAATTGTACGCAATAGTTTTTTTAAGGGGCCTTGTTACCTGAAGGTACCTTATGCATTATAATAAGAGACTTAACCCACGTCCTGATCAGTAAAGGTTTACCTAACAGACTGACGTAATTAGGTGCCGCGTCTCTTAATTACGCGTCGCGAACATCGCAAATACAGTCAAAGACGTTTAGTTCCTAATTACCTCATCAAATGAATCAATCGACAACTTTGAAAACTTTTCGACAAATTTAAAATTTTCTTCAGGAATAAATTTGCTCCAACGTTTTTGAAGGTAGCGGGAACCGTAATGCATTCCTGTAAACTGGTTCATCCATATCATATGTTTCCTAGTATAAAGCGTCTCCATCACTTAGCCTACTGCAACGAAACTATCACAATGCTGGTAATATTTTTTATATTTCGACTAAAAAAGAAAAAAACACACACGTTACAATGCAATTGCAAGCTGTATTTGACCTAGTTTACTGTAAACAAATTTGGTTTAAATTGCATCATGCTCCACTATTTTTGGGAAAATGTTTTGCTGCACAATGAGTTTTAGTCAAATTGACGTATTTAACAACACGTTCTTTAGCTACAAACCTACAGCAGTTGAATAAACAATCCATACGATTTAAAACTATCTCTTTTCAACTATTTTTGAACGCGTACGACTGTAAAAAAAATTTATATTTCATTCAAGACTTGTAAACTTGCTATGAGATAACTCTAGTTGCTATGCGATTGATTTAAAGTTTAAACTAAAGCACACGAACGCAAGGAAATGTTTTACACCACAATACAGTGTTTCACATCAAGAGGCGTGTTCTGCAACCATCGTACCTTAAGTGAGAGCATGTAAATGAGGGTTGCCACGTAATGCCGACACAGTGTCGCATAAAAACACAAGCAGACTAATCCCTAAACTAACCCATCTCAAAGTATCTAAGATGAGAATATAGTGTTAGTTTAATTGCAAACCCTCACCCCAACCCTAATAGCCCTTCGCGTGTATTCAAAGCGAGCCAAGTGCTAAGCGGGCTGGGGCGCTGAATGCAGAATTATGTGTTTTTTTTCACCAAGCGAAATTAAATGTGTTTTTTCATCAAGAGAAATAAACCCAACTTTACAACTGCTTATATTACATCCCACTTAAGATGCAGCTTTTATTTTTTTGCGCTCGTATTTACATTGCAAAGGCAGGGTATTAAGTGACAATGTGTATTGTTAAAGACAAAGGGTTCGGCAATTTGCCAGCAGTTCTTGGCGACCATTGACGTTTGTCAGCATGTAATTGAAAAACGAGTGTTGCAACCTTCAAAACTAAGAAGAAGACAAAAAATCAATCAATCAGCAAAATTCGAACAAAAACTCCCCGGAAAGCCAAAAACAGATGGTTTTGAAGTAGCACAATGCTTTCTGTGTTTGTAATGCCGTTAACCGGTAGTTACTGACTTTGCATTTGGCATTTTATTTTTATTTATTTTTTCAAAGCTGATTGCTTGGTGAATGAAAACTGTAATGAACCTTATGCTTATTGATTAAAACTTCCTTATGATAAGAAGTAAGAATGGATGACTTAATGATTTAATAAATGTGGGTCAATATCCCAGTCTCACTGTTAGAAAATGTGCTCTTTACCTCATCTATTGGTATTTAAAAAATCTACTGTTAGTTCTTGTGTAAGTAGTTCTACCATCAAATTGTAGATACATTTACCGAGTAGCCGGAAGTGATGGCGGATGTTTCAACAGGTTCCAAAACGAAACAATAACGTTCCGGCCGCTGAGCGCTTTAAGTTAAACTCGGGCGACTATACTAACGTATATGACGTAAAATGCCTCATTACGTGGAGAATTCATATTGCAAGTAAGCCTATCATACAAAACCAGTGGTGTTTATTACTACTATGGTCACATACAGCAGGCAGCATTTGGCAACTGACTTCACACACTGTCCTGAAAAACTGTACATTGTTGCTATTTAACTTTTAATCAGAAACATTGAAATGCACTTTCTACTTGGAATGTACGATCAAAACATTGAAGGCATGAGGTTATATTCAATTTGTAAAATTACCACAAACTGTTCGGTGTTAAATTAACGGAGTATTTAATTATTAGTTTGCATCTTTTTCCAGACTTGCACTTCAGAAATAGCCACTTCGTATGAGCGGAGCCGGTATTGTAAAATGAACGGAATGTCTACTGTGCAAATCAGTTCCATGTTTTTAGATAGAACATCCTTTATAGTTTGTGTTGTTGTAACCGCTTTTCCTTCTTGGTTCAAGTATCCTCCTAACCAGTTCTCCTAAATAGGTTTTCGTTAATTATAGTGTGAAACAAGGTAGAGCTACTAACATAAGAACTCAACGTCGAATGTTTACAATAAAACTGCTGGATGAGCAATACTTGGTTATACATTATGACTGACAGCAATAGCTATTTCATAAGAACTCAAATCCCCCCAAAAATTGCTAATTTCTGATAGGAGACATGAAGTGCATAGTTATTTAAATTAACAGTGGGACTGGGATAGGGTTAGGGGCTAGTTTTATCGTTAACAACTAAGTTTATAACTTGGTTTATTCCTATTGTAAAAGAATTAAGCCAATCGATGATAGGCTGCAGACAGTGAACACTGGTTTGACCTATAAGGTTGCAGCTGGCGACGAGAGATAGTGTAGCCATCCAACGACACTCAGTTTGTTGGGGTTTTATTGTTAGTTTTTAAGGTTTGTATTTTTGTTGTTTGCGTATGTGCGTTAAACAGAAGTTGGAATCATCACCAGTAAAGCAGTTATAAAACATTACCTTTGGTGTAAACTCTTCCGACGAATAGTGGGGAGAAGCGATTACGCAGATTCCGTTATCATCCAAGAGACCAGGGATCGTCTTCAAAACTTTCATCGGGTTTTTGATGCAGTGAAGCAAGTTGCTCACCACCACACAACCGAACGTTCCAATGTCAGACGGCAAAGCAAGGACATCTCCCAATATAAAACTGCACTTGCTTCGGTCCTAAGATGTTACGAGAACAGTTTTTGTTTACCGAGTTTTAATTTCGTAACATCTCAAAATAATTGACACCACGTCAGGTTTGCGAAAGTTTTCATACTGAATTAGGCATGCTAAAATATAAATAAGTTAGGACATCAACTTACAATTGAATCTGGTATCTCAGCTAACATTTCATTTTCCAGGTCGCCCTCTTCACAAGAGAAAATTGTAGCTTTTCCGTTTTCCTTCAGTTCTTCACAAAACTCAATGAAGCCTTCGCAAGAATCGAACCCGATAACTTCATTAAATTTCGCTGCCAGGTTGAACGTGACACCACCAACACAACAACCAAGATCCAAAGCTCTTTTGTTGGTGCATGTCTGTGCAAAAAATCAAAATGTCTTAAACACAATTTCATTTCGGTTGTTAAATTCTTACCTTATCAATCGAATGTATTGACAATTTCGAAAGAGTTTCGACAAATTGATAATTTTCTGCTGGAACAAAGTTGGTCCATCTCTTTTTAAGATAACGGCCACCGTAATGAATTCCAGCGTAATGGTTGACCCAACCAGATTCCTTTTTAGCATAAATCGACTCCATTTTTTACAATAACGACTCTATAGCCTACATCAAAAGAAAATACGCTATGTTGGCGATATTTATGGTATTTCATAACAAAGAAATCACTTCGAAATAGTAAAATTATATTGATTCACTTGGGAACCCTTATCGTATAGTTCCGGATGCTTTATGGGCCACAAACATAGTTTAGAACTAGCTGGGCCTAAAACAAATCGTATGAATGATTGTCGGGCATTTAATACGACACTTAGTTGCGCACTGACCTGCTGCAAAAGCTTGTAATCGACTATTAACAGATTAAGATTATAATTGGCTGCCTGAATTTCCTCACTCGACTAACGCTTACGATGGCAACATGGATATGATCTTCTGTTAGCATGTGGCAATTTTTGAAAACGGTGCCTCGGTTGTTTAACACCTAGATCTGGTTGTTAAACGCAGTTCTTGTGGTTGTAAAACACAGTAGTTGCAAATGTTCGAATAACAGGTGATCACGAATTTTTAGATTTGCCTTTCGCATGTTTCATCACATTTATGACATGGTTTTGCGAAACTTACGGACCTTGTAAAACAGGATATCATACTTAATGTAACATCCTTATGGGAGTTTTGAAACACGTTCTTTCATGTTGTACACATGCACTACGTCACTCTTACGCAATTTGGACATTGTATAATTTGGCTTACTTGAGGCGATTTCAGTTTTCACCAGATTTACATCGTTCTCTTTCCGGGTTAAGGAGTAACTGGCGTTGTTTAACGAGACAACGAAACATGGCACAACCCAATGACTTCCAAACAGGGTTTACAAGCTGGCCGCAAAATAGGGCATGAACCACTTTACAAAAAAATAACAACCCGAATTAGACTGAAAGTGAAATTTGTCAAAGTGAAATTATGACACAAATGTGGCGGATTGTGAAGTCAGCCATATATCATGCCCGTTTCGTTGAAACTTGAACAAAAAAAATAGATTTAAAAAATGTTGATTTGTAATTTTTTTGTTTTGCACATTCTTATGTCACGTATTTGACGTAAGAAACCGAGGTGGTTCTGCAACAGATAAGCCTTATGTTATTCAATCTTTTTTACTCAATTTCTTAGTTATTTAATCACATACACTGTGGTCGTTAAAGGGTCCGATAGTGTTTAGTTCAAACTATCTTAGTACGATAAGCTTATTTAACAAAAGTCGTTTGAACCATAAAATATATATTTTTTGATTTTAAAATTTGCACCCATGGGTGCTAAATCCGTTTCTATTGGTGAAAAACTGTTTTCCGCGTTGCACAACAAGCCTCTGGATGTAGAACATTACAGTTTGATGTTAGACATTTTTTTGTATTTGCGTACAATTAAAGAGGGTCCAGCAACTGCGGTTGCCGGACTATACGAAGCTGTTTTTAACGAATCTTTTTCACGGGCCAAGTTACAAAACTATAAAAGTTCATTTTTTGCTGGTACTGAGTGGATCACTAGCGTAAAGTATCTGTATTTCTATTTTAATATTTAATAGTTTGCAAGTCTAGAATGCAAGGAATAATATATTTCATTTTTACAGTCGTACGTGTTCACGAATAGTTGAGAAGGGATATTGTGAAATTCTATCGTAATTATTACGTATGCAACTGATGTATGTCTGTAACCAAAGCGTAATTGCGTTATATTTGGGTAACGTAACTTTGACCAAAAACCTACTGTGCAGCAAAATATTTCACCTAAACCAGCGGTTCCCAAACTGGGGTCCGCGGTCCCTTAGGGGTCCGTGAGGCAATTTTGGGGGGACCGCGAAGCGGTTGAAGTAATTCTATAATCTTATTTGGCGTCAGTTTGTGCCACTAAATAAGTTTAAAATCAAAGTAGAATTGAGAATCGACTGTCTCCATTGCTAAACAATGGCCTTTATTGAATGACAACTATCAAAAATGCAATTGTTCGCGCACAATCGTATTGTTTTTGTCCTGTTTGTGATGTCACATGCTGTTTTTGAATGATTGTTATGCGCAATTTTGCATAACTGGCTAAAATCCTACAATCAACTTTCGTTTTTATGAAATACACATTTAGGCTTAAGGACCGCGAGCCCTCGAAATATTGGCAAAGGGACCGTTTTGAAAAAAATCTGAAAAAGTTTGGGAACCACTGACCTAAACTAAGTGGGTACATTGCGATTGAACACAGAGTTACGTCAGTTTTACTCAAATTGGTTTACAGGTACTGCATTGAAACGATTTTTTTGTCGAAATATTAGCACCAGTTTTTGTTTTTTTTCGGTGCAGTTGGTGATGGACTCGCTTTATACTAGGAAACATATGATATGGCTGAACCAGTTCACAGGACTGCATTACGGTTCCCGCTACCTTCAAAAACGTTGGAGCAAATTTATTCCTGAAGAAAATTTTAAATTTGTCGAAAAGTTTTCAAAGTTGTCCATTGATTCATTTGATGAGGTAATTAGGAATTTTTCACAAATTACACATCCTAATTCCTTCCCAATATACTAAATAGTAGATGCTATAGCTCTAAACTGTACAAAGATTATTTAAAAATGGGTCATTATAAATTTCACAGATTATATTCTCAAAGCTAAAGTGTCTAATTACAAACCACGTGTACAAATTAAAGTAAATTACATCCCGCTTGAGGGCCACTGCTTTAGCATATATATATTCATAATTGCCTACTTTACATTTATAATTTCTGCTCATGCAGGCGTGCACCAACAAAAGAGCTTTAGATCTTGGATGCAATGTTGGTGGAGTCACATTCAAGTTGGCACAAAAATTTGATGAAGTTATCGGTATCGACTATTCCAAAGGTTTCATTGAGGTTGGCGAAAAAATAAAGAAATATGGAAAATTAACAATTTACTCGTGCGAAGAGGGCGACCTGGATACAGAAATGATCGCTGAGATACCAGATTCAATTGTAAGTTAGTTTGCAACAGATGAAACTTTAAACCAGTTGAGAAACACATTACCTGGGCCCAAACATTTTTGTAAGCATACCTGGAGGCCAACACATCGGAAAACATTAAAACATTTCAAACGCGAGAAAAAACATTAGCTAAAGAAAGTTTTACGTTGGTGGAACCAGTCGAGTGGGCCTAAAAAACTAACCACCTTTGATAAGGAAAGAGGTTTTTTAAAAAAAGTTTGATTTCTAATAATTGATTCTTTAGGACCGAAGCAGATGCAGTTTTATGTGGGGAGATGTCCATGCTTTGCCTTCTGACCTTGGAAAGTTCGGTTGTGTGGTAATAAGCAACGTTCTCGACCGCCTAGAAAACCCTATTAAAGTTGTAAAAAGCCTCCCTGACCTCGTGGCTGAAAACGGCATCTGCGTTGTGGCTGATGTTCATTGTTTCCTAGAAGCGTTTACACCAAAGGTATTTAGCCCTATATAGAAAACTTTTCTGTATATTTGCAGTTTCTGTGTTCTTCATGCTTTTAGTGGATGTTCACTTACATCCAATTTTATCTTGAAGCTATATTCCCTTGTATGCTTGTCAAAACGTTATGTTTTTTTACAGTATATTAGCTTGTCTGTTTTCTTAAAGTTTTCTAAAAGTTATTTTTATGATGCCTAAAACTTAATACTTACATTTTACCAGGTTTGCAGCCAAATTTTGAAAGTTTTGTAAATTGTTTTACAATTTCAGGAGAACTGGCTTGGTGGATATGTGAACCAAGATGGACAAATAGTTGAAGCAACAAATTCTATAAAGAAGATTCTGTCTGATCAAATGGAACTCATTCAGACTGTTGATATTCCATTTGTAGAACAGGACCAAAGCCGTGTTTTTCAAGTAGTTATTTCAGAAGTTCAAGTCTGGAAAAAGTTGCCCAAAACAATTAAATAGCCTTGTAATATACGATTTGAAATAGTAAATTTTAATATTAATTACTAATGCATTATAATGTGTAGGAAATAAAATCAAATATGCAAATTAATGGCTTTGATGAAACAAAAAGCACAACAAAAAACAAGATGTGCATTTCTTCCCCAGTGTAATATGGTAAATTTCTGGTTTTAACAACAAACTGCAGTGCATCGCCTTTGATTTTGCATCAGAGCTAAATTCAATATCAGTGCCAAAATGTCAAGTTTAAATGCTCATTTGCCTTTTCATTACAGTGTTGTGAAAGTGGTACCCAGTTTTATAAGTCGTTTTTAAACAGCTATTCCGCCAAATACAATTCTCCACCCCAGTCAAATAACATAAGCACATTTTAGATATGTTAAGTGCATAGCTTTAAAAGATCCACGTTTTAAATCATACCAAATGCGGAAAATCAATGCGCCATTTTTAAGCCAGAGATTTCCAATTTTTTATACTTCAAGAATTAGTGAAAACTGGTCTGTGGCCTTTTACATCTTGCAAGTTTTGAAAATAATTGTAAGGTCACAAGTGATTATGGTAGCTTTACTATATCATCTGCAAGTTCAAATTGCTCAAATTGCATGTATGCATCCCTCAAGCAACAAAAATGAATAAGGCTTATTAATTTTTAGTAGTATAGTAACCGATCACCCGAAAACAAGTCAACCACAAGAGTATCGACATAATTTCTACAATAGGTGTTATTGAGTTCAATCAGGGTTGCCAGATGGCCTAAACATCGGACAAAAGACAATAATTTGGCCTTCTATGTCCGACGCCAAAAAATCGTCAGTGGCATTTTAAATTTGACTGCAGCAGGAAAAAAATCTGTGATGAAATTTTATCCTGCCAAAAATCTCTTGCAGACCTTTGATCGTGGTAGGTTTTGAAAAGCTTTGAATTGCCTTGACTTTGTCAGGTAATGGTCTTGCATTAAATCTATTTACGCGGTGTCCGAGAAAATCGTTTTTCGTTTTTCCAACATTACACTTGGCTAGAGTAATGACAAGTTCGTGGTTTGCCGGTTGTTTAAAAGCTGACGAAGATGGTTGTTATGTTCTTCTGATGATTTGCTTGCAACCATTACGCCATCTAGATAAACGAAGACGAATTGAGAAGATTGACACAATGTATCCATCATTTTTGACAACGTTTGCGCTATATTTTTAAGTCTAAACGTCATGCGCAGAAACTGAAAATGTTTGAACAGCGTTACGACAGCCGTTTGGGAATGTTTGCTGGCACAGCAGGTACATGATGGTATCCTCGGGCAAAGTCGATTTTAGAAACAACTGTAGCACCTGACAGACGTGTAGTAAAATCCTGGATATGTGGGATTAAGTATCGGTCAGGTTGCGTGTTGCTAATCGCATTTAGGCGAGGTGTGCTTGGTTTGTCTTGTCTATGACAATGCTAATTAACGACTGAGCATGTACCAAGCATTGGCGTTTTTCATCAACAAGCAGACTGTATGTTCGAAGGAAATCTTCTCCAAAGGTGGTCTGGAGGCATGTGCGAGTACAAACTTCCAATGAAGTTTGCCAGAAGACATGTCAAGAAAAATTTACTTGGAGCCGAAGGTTTTTTAAGTTGCAGCCTACCAACACTAAACACTACAGTTCATTTCGAAATACAACGATGGAGTTTGTTTCACACGAACAGGAGCAGGAAGCCATGCCGTGTGCAAAAGAATGAGCCATCCTTCATAGCAGATGTTTGGCAAAACATTGTGCAGAATGAAAATCAAAACATTGTGCGGAATGAAATTTGGTTTCAGAAGAAAAGTAATTAAGCCTGAAGCTACGCGGAGTCCGGTTCATTTCGGATAACTCAAGTCAAGGAAAGCATTTCAGTTGCACTTTGTTTAAAAACAGATGTGAAAAGTTAGTAAAAGCTATTTTAAATTGTGAATTGTTACGATTTTGTTTTATTTTCCTACAGTTCGGCTGATGTAGATGTGAGGCAATCATTGGTGAAATCAAGCCGTTTCGTTTCAAACTTTTAGTTTAGCTATAGCTGTAACCCACAGCTAAAACACGGGTCACCAAACTACTGTGTGCGAGTGTTTTGGTCTTTATATAAGTTACATCTTAAAATAAACCTTATTCGTTGGAACGGCTTTGCGTTAAATAACCTATGTGGCCCAGGCGAGTTATTTTTAATGTTATCCGACCACTGTAAAAATCCTTTATTTTGAGACCAGCACATTACCCTGTTTGAAAGTCATGGAGTTGTGGCATGTTTTGTTGTCTCGTTAAACCATGTCAGTTACACCTTTAACCGGGAAAGAGAAAGATGTTATTCTGGTGAAAACTGAAATCGCTTAAAGCAGGCCAAATTTTGCAATGTCCCAATTGCGTGAAAGTAACAGTGTGTTTCACAATCACATAAACTATGTTTAACAACCTGCTTTAGGTGTTAAACGGGCAGCCGATACACCGTTTTCAAATATTGCCACATGCTAACAGAAGATCATTTTCATGCCACCATTGGCATCGTAAGCGTTACATGTAAGATCTTATTTTTACAGGCAATTGAGGAAATTCAGACATCAAAACCTCAAGTTGTTAATAGTTTATTACAAGCTTTTGCAGCAAGGAAGTGCGCAACTATAAGTGTCATATTAAATGACCTAAAATCGGTAAAGCAACTGATTGTAAATTTGTTTAATTCAATGGTTTTACATTGATCTAGAAATTTAATTACAACATGATGATTTTCATCAACTTAATTCGTATTTTATATTTCTTCCCTTAGTGTTGTTGTTAATTATGGAGTCGCAATATGCTAAAAAACACATGGCCTGGTTGAACCTCTTTACTGGAATGCATTACGGCGCCAGATACCTTAAAAACCGTTGGAGAGAATTTCTTCCTGCAGAAAACTTTGAATACGTCGAAAAAATGTCTAAATTACTATTTGCTTCTGTTGACGAGGTAATTAAAAATAATCAGTTTTTTTTCTAATAGGCCAAACCTTACAAAGTCTGTGTACCAAACGTTTTTACAAGGTCCAGTCCAGCGGTTCTCAACCCGGTGGGCCATGTAAGCATTTTGATTGGGCCACAGACCAATCAAATAGAAAGCTTTGCAACACAGTTTTACAAACATAATGGCTTGGGGAGGAATTGAGAAGGGATGTAAATAAATTTAAATTAATCTTATTACGGTATAAAGTTACTTTGAGTTTCTGCAACACTTTATGTTTATGATGTAATAAACTACTTTGTGATTACAATAAAGCCAGATAATAGAATCATATCCATTGTCCAATTACTTATAATCTGTTTGAAATATGTTCTGCATTTTTTTCTTAACCTATTCAAAAGTTGTTTTTTTTCTTTTAAAAAAATTTACTGGGCCACAGAATTTTTAAGCAATGAAAATGGGCCACGAAAGAAAAAAGGTTGAGAACCACTGGTCTAGTCTGAGTGCCTTTATCACTGGACCGCATAAATAGACCATTTATGGTTGATCCACATATTTTATATTTTTGATATATTTATACGTGCTTATTTGGTTCCATATTTCAGACGTGCACAAACAAAAGAGCTTTGGATCTTGGTTGTTGTGTTGGTGGTACCACATTCAACCTGGCAGAAAAATTTGATGAAGTTATTGGTATCGATTGTTGCAAAGGTTTCATTGAATTCTGTGAGGAACTAAAGAAAAACGGAAAAGCAACAATTTACTCGTGCGAAGAGGGAGATCTGGACGGAGAAATGATGGCTGAGATACCAGATTCAATTGTACGTTTGCGTCTGTTTACGAGTTGTTAGCGGCTCAAATTTCGAGCTACAACCCGGCCTAAAGTAAAACAATTTTTTAAACCACGAATTGCGCCCGAAAGCAGTTTACAGCTTTTATAAATTTTATAGTTGTACTTAATTGTTTCAAACAATTATATATGGTTGACACCTCAACTGAAAATTTGCCCATTATTGGCCTAACGAGTTTTGCTGTTTATAATGAAAGATTTTTTTTCTGAATTTATTCCTAACAATGAGAACCCTGCATTATCATGTATTTGACTAATGTCACTTACTGTTTCTCATATTTTTTTAGGATCGAAGCAGGTGTAGTTTTCAGTTGGGAGATGTCCAAGCTTTACCCTCTGACATTGGAACGTTCGGTTGTGTGGTGATAAGCAACGTGATTGGGCGTCTTGAGAACCCAATAAAAGTTTTAAGGAACCTTCCTGGCCTTTTGGATGATTATGGAATTTGTGTGATCGCGTCTCCTCATGATCCTTTAGAAGATTTTACACCAAAGGTTATGTCATAAGCTTTGTTGGCAACTGTGAAACTCAGTTAAATCTGTAAACTGCACATCAGAATAATCACGAAACAGCAAACTGAAGACCAAGTTCGAAATTTATGAGATGACCATTCAATTAGCCTACTTTATGTAACACAAACAATAGCTGACAGTACGGTTCTCAAAATTGCTGTTGTTGTAAATAATTGACATAAGTTCAGGTCAATTTCGCATTTTGCATCATAATAAGCCTCACAGTGTATCAAATTATTAACAAATTGCTCAACAAATTTAGGAGAACTGGCTTGGTGGATTTTTAGACAAAGACGGACAAAAGATGAAAGCTTCACAAACTATAAAGGATATTCTGTCCGAGAAAATGGAACTCATTCAGAGTGTAGAAATTCCATTTGTTTTGCAATACCAAGCTCGGGAAATTGGATTAACTATTTCAGAAGTTCAAGTTTGGTTGAAGTCGCCCAAAATATCCTAAATTACGTTGTAAAATGCGAGAACACAATAGCCCACTATAATTGACGAATTCAAATATTTTTTGCCTTGTTCTGCAATTTATTGACAAAATTTTCCAAAACTTTGTTTAGGTCAAAATATGTCAGCAAAATTATTACGCCATTTAAAATTGTTGTTTTTATCCGCATGTCTGCAACCATACCTGTGAAATTAGATTGTTTGAGTTTTTGGTTTCGGTACTGCGAGATCTGTCGTTTGCTTTGTCTTTGTGTAAATACCCGTTTACCTGTGTTTGGCATTTGAAACTGGGTTATCACACGAAACTGGGCAATGTAAATAAAGTCCGACAGCCACAGAGTTTAGCTGATACTTGACAGTTTATGTTAGATTCTATACCAAAATATTAAAAATCTTAATTTGTTTTGGAATAATGATGCTGTTTTAATGTAAATTTAAAGAAAAACATTCAATGTCCAATGTTGTGCTGTTTTGTTGTGTAAATTTAAAAACAACAGCATATTACACACTTAGCCGCCTGAAAGAATTAAAGTTCATGTCATATTATCTAGCTACTGCCAATTGTGAACAGAAGGGTAGAGTTTTTATTTGTAAATCCAGCCCATGACAGCTATGTCTCCACCGACAAGTAATTGTAAGGTTTGATGAAAAAGGTAAATGTGTTTATTAATTGCTTTGCAAGTACTCAGAGGAAAATTTCTAGCGAGAGTTTGGAGTAATAGGCAGAACGCTTAATTTGAAGTTTGGCGAATGGGCAAACATCCAATTGAATACTTCAGAAAAGCGGTTCCCAACCTGTGGGTCGCGACCCCAACAATTTGCCAGGGGTCGCCTAAGGCATGGTTCCCAACTCATTTTAGGTCATGAACCACTAGCCCCAATAAAATAAACTCATTGACCACTTTATTGTTGAGAAAAAATACAGTCCATGTTAATTTAAAGCCTACTAATTTTATCCTTGGAGTCACCGCAACTTGGCAAATGTTATCAAGGGGTCACGGCACACAAAAGGTTGGGAACTGCTGCTTTAGAAACTAGTATAAATAAATAAGCAGTAGAGACAAATGTTTGGTTTGTGTGGATTGTATTTAGCTAAAACTCCTGAACTATTTTATACACTGACTTTTGTGACTTCATTTTGTGACTATTCATAATCATCTGTAGTGATACAGTGACCACAAAATGCTAACTGTTTTACAGAGCTCCAAGCAAAGTCAAATGGAAAGTTATTGGACAAGTGTATGGAAGTCTGAACAATTCAAATAAGTACCCAACAATGTGTATGGTGTACCCCATTCTGACCAGGTGATAAGTTACATGTATACTAACTATAGGCCTGTTATGATTGCAAAAATATTTCTAATCCAGTGCATTGCTGTCATGTTTTTAAATAGCACAATGGTATACGCTGCCACCAGTAGTTAAGCACTCTGAACTTTGATGATACAGTATGTATTGCAAAACCGAACCAGTAAAAAAGAAAACAAACTTATTTAATAGGTAAGAAGCATTTTGTATGCATGTCCTGTTTAAATTCAAATATTTGCAATTGAAGTTCTGCTGAATAGCTGCTTAAACAAAGTTGCCATCAAGGTTTTTAAAATGTAAAAGAGGGAGGAAAGATGACCAAAAATGTGGAAAACTTGCAATGCAAAAATGGATACTTTCAGCATCAAAAACAACTTACTTTCGTATACAGGTAAATCTTTAAATACATGAGTTTCAATAAATGCACACATGTTATAACTACTGTTTGGTTTTTGTAGTGGGGCTTTTCGTGCAGTTTGAAATGTTCCCTTGTACTTATGTAGTGTTTTTCTAGGATATTGATTCATGATAGGCTGTTAGAAATGACAATGGAAATTTTGTTTTGTTTTGAATATCTGCATTAAATACAAAAGGATGTCAAACCACACCACAAACAAGTTTATTAACTTTGGACATGGTTTCAATGTTAGCAGTAAAGATAATTATTGTGTGGATTATTTGTAATCTATTTGATTGTTTCTGAATAGCTTGGTAGCAAAATTCTTTTTGCACTGTCCCAATAAAACCATTAGTTTGCATTTTTATATTGAAAACACAGCAATCAATATCATAAATTAAACTGTTTAACTATTTATTACAAGGCTTAAAATATTTCTAAAACCAAAAGTCAGTCGAAGAACTTGTTATTTTAAACAAGGGAATTAATCAGCATATTTTATTTGCAACGTATGCTTATGAAGTTGAAATCATAAGGCTATAGGTAATCAATTTCTTTAAACTATTCCGCAGTGCTGTTTAAATAACTTTTGGCAACTTCTTCCAGACCTGCACTTCTGCAACAGCTAGTTCGCATACACGGCCCCGATACTGCAATGTAAACGGAATATCCACTGTGCAAATAACTTCCATTTCGTCACTTAAAACCTTCTTTATAGTTTGTGATGATGTGACCGTCTTGCCGTCTTGGGTAAAATAGCCACCAATCCAGTTCTCCTAAACATGTTTTTTGTTAATAACTTAGTGGGGGGGAAACACGTGAGAAAGGTTAACATTGCGTGCGTGTGTATGTGCGTTGGTTTTCCTTGACGAAGTTTCTATGGTGGTGTGTACTCTAAAATTCATTACCAGCATAGGCAATTTAAAATATATACTTTTGGTGTGAAGTTTTCGGAAGAATAGTGAGGAGAAGCGATTACGCAGATTCCGTTATCATCCAAGAGACTAGGGATTGTCTTCAAAACTGTTATCGGGTTTTTGATACAGTGAAGCAAGTTGCTCACCACCAAACAACCGAACGTTCCAATGTCAGAAGGCAAAGCAAGGACATCTCCCAATATAAAACTGCACCTGCCTCGGTCCTAAGAAATAAGTTATAACTGGGATTAAAATAGACTTATTACGTCCTCACGACTAAGAAACTCACAAAAACACCATCTGTTTTATTTTCGACAACACACGCAGTTTTTTTCATCCAATATAGAAAACCTGTCAAACGTGTTGCTGTCATCATTGCCTTTCTTATTTCTTCAACTGTAAGGGTCTATTTTTGATTAAAAAAATGATTTCCAGTGCAAGACGAAAATATGTTTGAATGGGTCATATCAAAACGATGGACTAGTTATCAATTTTAGTCTGTAAGTAATTTTTGTTTTACTGATTTAAACATGCTTTAGCGACCAACTTACTATAGAATCTGGTATCTCAGCCATCATTTCTGTTTCCAGGTCGCCCTCTTCACACGAGTAAATTGTAGCTTTGCCGTTTTTCTTGAGTTCGTCACAGAGCTCTATAAAGTCTTTGTTGATATCGATACCGATAACTTCATCAAATTTCGCTGCCAGGTTGAATGTGACACCACCAACACAACAACCAAGATCCAAAGCTCTTTTGTTGCTGCACGCCTGTTCAAATGAAACAAAAAATGTTACGAGAAATAAATGTAATTGCTTAATTCTAATTTACCTGATCAACCGAAGCGATCGACAACAGATTTTCGACAAATTTAAAATTTTCTGCTGGTACAAACTTGTTCCATTTTGTTTGAAGAAAGCGTGCACCGTAATGAATTCCAGCGTAATGGTTGACCCATCCAGAATCCTTCTTAGCATAAATCGACTCCATTTTTTTACTAACTTATATTGACTCTACATTAAATAAAAGGAAGAGATCATATCAAAGGCAAGTATAAAAAAATCTGTCGTAGGCCGAGTATAAAAAATCTTTTGGTCTGGTATAGGTTTCTTTAACGCCTTGTAAACTATAGTTTGGTCGGTTTTTTATAAAATATAAATCATTTACACAGCTAATATTATTGATTATAATCAACAGCACCTAAAACAAGCCGATAAAAGGACTGCACTGTCTTGTTGCAAACACATGCAATAGACTATTATATAAATTACAACTGAAGCTTTTGTTTGGCTGCCTGAATTTCTCACGTTTGGTTTCGCCTGCAAACAAGGTCTAACATCTGACGCTTATGACGTCAATGAAGCAGAAAGGATCTCCTCTCAGCACGTGTTAATGTTCGGAAACTGTGGACGAGAAAACAGCTGTAAATGCTGTTCTTGTCGTATTAAACCCTGTCGATCCACCGTTCGTAACAGGTTGATGACAGGACACTGGATTCTTATATTTGTCAAACGAATGTTTAATTACATTTGTAACATGTATTGAGAAATTACAAAAAACTTAAATTGCATGAACTAAAGAATTTTAAAATCTTGCAGTTCTCTGTAAAATAAAATCAAAATGCGTAGAAAACTCTTGATCTGTTTCTAGTTATTTTCTAGTAAATTATTTAGGCTTTGGGTTGATAAAAAAAATATGAGGTACCTGAAGGTATATAGGCCCGGAAGGTAATAAGGCCCACTGCTAATATTTTTTTATGTGCCAGAAAAAATGCTTCCGTTTTGATGTAATTTTAAAATATATATGTACTTAAAATGATTTACAAAGTTTTGGACCTGCAAGTTATATGTAATTGTTATCATGACCAATCCAAATTAAGAAGGGTTTATTTTCAACTTTTTATTATTTTTTGTTAAAATTGATAGCAAAAATGAAAAGGTTGTGTTGTCGAAATGAAAACTTATTAATATATATTAGTAATGGGGTCATTTTAGTTTAATTGGAGCATTATCCGATCAGGAAAAAAGAATTACTTCAAATAAATTTTATTACGGTTTTGTTTATCAGGCATTGCTTGCAATAAGGCCCAACGATAATTTGTTATTTTCTCAAGTCTCTTTTATAGTAAAAGCGACTGATATGCACAAAATTTGCTTTTTTGCTTTCTTAGGGAGATAAAATGTCCGAATAAGATGTTTGTGGAAGTAATCTTTCGTTTAGTATTTTTGGTTATCAAATGTCAAGGGGTCGTTTATTCTTTTTTTAGTACCTTCAGATTAACAGTTATATGTCTTAGTTAACAGTATATGTGTAATATAAGTTAATAACGTTGCTTGTTTGAACTTTTATTTGACCGAAGCAAAGTATAAATGAGTCTGATTGGTTTCTAGACTATTTTTAAAAATATGAAAATGTTGGGCTTTATTAACAGCATAGGTTTGTATTAAGGCCCAAGTTTTAATTTTTTTTAAACTGTTATCCTACAAAAACAAAACTTGCAAACGCCCTCAAAATTTAATGGATGTTTAATATCAACCTCTGCAACAATCATGCCGAATTTGGCCTGGAACGGTTAAATGTTTTTTTCAGTTATACGCAATAGTTTTTTAATGGGCCTTGTTAGCTGCAGGTACCTTGTTCAAGGTTTATCATCAGTTTTTGTTGCAAAAGTTGGCTTTATACTTCCATCATGCAAAGAATTTATACCAACTATTTAAGGCTTGCGCCAAACTAATTACTGTTGGCAGCACAATTTGCAGGAAAAACACTGTGGTTTTTGTGGAAGTTAATGTGCAACTAACAAATGTTTTAGCGTTGTCATGCACAACCTCACTTCGCCATTGGGACCCAAAACTTAAAATAATGGTTTTCAAACACGCAATGTATTTTAATAAGTTTATTTTGACAAAAATGAAGTATAAATAGACAAAACAAACCATACGACAAAGATGAATTAAGGTTTTCATGCATAAGTATGAAACGGTGCATGTTCGGAGCGTCTGTTTTCAAACAAATCAGTTGCCCTGTTCTATACATGTTTTCTTCTTCCAAACTTGGACTTCCGAAACAGCCAATTGACAAACACGGGCTTGATCTTGTATCATAAACGGCATTTCCTCTATCTGGATAAGTTCCATTTTGTCAGACATAACCTGCTTCATAGTATTGGACGCCTTAACCTCTTTGCCATCTTTATTCAAGTATCCACCAAGCCAGTTCTCCTAAAAACATCATGTGGAATTGCTGTAAAAAATCTACAATTTATCAACAAATTCTAATGTAGTGGAATTAGCAAAACGTTATAGGCTACAGCTTTGCAAAAACTGTATCAGTTTACATGTCAAAACCTTACTAAGAGACTAAAACGGTTAAACGTTCTAAAAGTATAGTACCGGTCACTTTGCAAAAAAATGCTCATTATGATTTTATATCTTTTTTCACATACTACAATTCAATTCCTTGTCAACAAATTTCATGGTATTACCTTAGGTGTAAAGGCTTCCAAAAAAGTATAAGGATCAGAGACCACGCAGATGCCTTTGTCGTCCACAAGATCAGGAAGGCTCTTTAACATTTTCATCGGGTTCTCAAGCCGATCGAGCAAGCAGCTCACCACCACACAACCGAACTTTCCAATGTCAGAAGGCAAAGCATGAGCATCTCCCAATATAAAACTGCACCTGCTTCGATCCTAAAGATTCCGTGCAAAAAATCTGATGTTATGTCAGATACTTTACCACAATTGCTGCAGCGTAAACATTTTAATGTCGCGATAACCTCAATAAACAACTAAGATTTTTACATATGGACGTATGAAAATAAAAGTAAGCATTGTAAACAGCGATGTCTTTGTGAAAATGGCATGTTCGTTGGGTTGTTAAGGTATTAAAGCGCCCATCTCTTCTAAATTGACTTACCATTGAATCTGGTATCTCAGCCATCATTTCTGTATCCAGGTCTCCCTCTTCACACGGGTAAATTGTGGCTTTTCCGTTTTCCTTCAGTTCCTCACAAACCTCAATGAAGCCTTCGGAACAATCCAACCCGATAACTTCATCAAATTTCGCTGCCAGGTTGAACGTAACACCACCAACATTGCATCCAAGATCTAAAGCTCTTTTGTTGGTGCACGCCTGGGTGATAATAAAGTAAAAACACACACAATAAAATCAGTATGTCTCTTAGTTTAACTACCTCGTCAAAGGCATGAATTGACAATTTTGAAAGCTGGGCAACGTATTTAAAGAATTCCGTTGGAAGAAATTTGCTCCAACGTTCTTGAAGGTAGCGCTCGCCGTAATGCATTCCAGCATACTGGTTTAGCCAGGCCATATGTTTTCTAGTATAAAGCGACTCCATTGTTTACTATAGCAACTCTGTATCAAAAGGAAATACGTTTGTAATATTTTCCAGAACAAAACTATTGTTGTATAATGCGTTAGTAGTTAAGTAATCTTTCGATCTACTTATAGGACCAAAATTGCTCTTTTTTATTTATTTTTAATAATTATTCAAAACGTTTCTTTATATGAAAGCTTTACTCAAAAAAGTATTTCTGGACCTGTGCTGTTTTCCTGACCACTTTTTATCACAAGAACCCGGGCGACAGGTCGATTAAGAATATATTATATTCTTTTGTATATTCTTGAAAAGGAATTAAAAATAGTAAGAAAGGTAATATTGTAAAAGACTGATTTCATTAAAACATAAACTCAAAATCAATTGGCTGCACAACAAAGAGGCTAAATGCAACATGGACGTTGTGATTGTTAATCAACACAAACGCTTTCTTTGTACTGACTAGGCCAGCGCTAAATTTTCCGCGAAAACTATTTACAGGAAAATTAAGTTTCTTCGCTAAAAGTACGCTTGAACGTTTAATTGAACTACATCAAACGCGTTTGTTATATATGTGCATGCATGAGGCGTCTGTTTCGTCACAATCCATTGTTACAAATCAATCGTTTTTGTGTCAAATAAAGGTTTAGTTTCGAACCACGACACAAAAGCAAATTAAAGCGGTTACACCAGGTGTGGCCAACACGTCGATCGCGATCGACTGGTCGATCGCCTGCTTTTGACTGGTCGATCGCCACTAAATTCTCCACAACTAATCAAACGCTTATTAATTGAAAAACAAATTAAATATTATAAAACAGCACTTCTGTCATTTTGAAACAACGCACACATGTGTAATAAGACAATACCTAAGTAATTGTCACTTTCTTTGTTGCGTAACAATTGTTATTTTGGCACCAAATTATGTCGTAACAACTACAATGTTTGTCGTCACAACTTGAGTGTTTGCTTTAACGAAGCTGTTGCTATTGATTGGGGAGATTTAAAAGTTCCCACTGACTACTTTGATAAAAATTGTGTGCATATGCGACGTTTTATTGTTGTAATAACTAGGTGATGCTTGCCAACAAAACTCATGACCATAAATATGTGGCAATTGTCAAGCAAATCGCATGAAAAAATTTGCGTTATTGCTTTGTGTTAGTGTCAGCCTAAATTACGACTGATCAGTCGATCGCGTACAATTAAGAAAATTTTCGTCGATCTTAACGACTGGCAAGTTGGCCACCCCTGGGTTACACCATCAAATAACGTAATAATATTGATTTTTAATTACACGTCGAGGCCCAATTTGCTGTCCATAGTTTGCCGACCACAGGACTAGGCTAAGATTTCTTGCATCTTCCTCATGCACATTGACCTATAACTTTCTGTAAACCTTGCGGAAAGCTTGGCGTTTGTAAGAAACATGTCGACATGAACCAGATTTTTTGTGATGCAACACTGTTCTAGTTGTTTGGAAACACGTTTTTTTGCGGTTCTACAATCTCTACACTCTTGCGATTCGGAGATTGTATAACGTCCAGTTAATTATCAACACGACGCACAGTCCGCGACCAAGTTTGAAAGCAAAAAATATGATTTCTAAAGAAGTGTCCGAAATGCGGGATTTGACGCTGAAAGTCCAAGGTAATCTTTTACAGAACGGTCTCTTAGGTACAAGCTTTGAAATAAAACCATACACAATGTCATATTGTTTTATTGCGCAAGTTTTTAAATTAAAAGAACACCATTTTTGCGCCTTAAGTAACTAAATCTTAAGACATTAAAATGCTTATTGATTTTTCTGTACAAGGCAACAAAGCAATCGTTTTCTTAATTTACATTGTTTAATTGTAAGTTACAATAAAGGCTATTTGATTGCTTTTGGCGACTTCTTCCAGACTTGGATTTCTGAAATAACCAGCTCAAATGCACGCGATCGATATTGCAGAACAAATGGAATTTCCACAGTCTGAATGAGTTCCATTTGATCAGACAGAATCTCCTTTATAGAATTTGTTGCTTCAACTACTTGTCCATCTTGGTTCACATATCCACCAAGCCAGTTCTCCTAAATGTTTGAGAAATTCATTCACTACATATAAGGTCAAGGGGTTGCCTAGGTAAGGTTAAAGGTTTTTGGTTGCAAAGTTTAGGCCGGGCATTTCGGATCTAAATTTAACTACGGCCTTGATTAGAGTCTGACTTTACACTTAGCAGAAGTTTTACTAATGTCATGTAAATTCAATATTTATTCTTATTGTTTGCAAACTGTAATGACATTACCTTTGGAGTGAAGTCTTCCAAAAAATTGTTGGGTGAACCAATTACGCAGATTCCGTTTTCATCCAAGAGACTTGGCAAGCTCTTCAAAACCTTCATGGGGTTTTCGAGGCGGTCTATTACGTTGCTCATTACGACGCAACCGAACGTTCCAATGTCAGAAGGCAAAGCATGGACATCTCCCAAAATAAAACTGCACCTGCTCCGGTCCTAAAACATTGAAGAAACATTGAACAATTCCGCTGATATTGAATTGATAAATTTGAATTCATGCGTTTTTCCTTTCCTTTTTTCCTACTCTAAGTCTTGCGTTGAAGCCGATCAAACATTTAGTTCAGATCGAAGTTTAGAAAAATATGATATATGGCCCTTAAGGAAACGTGTTTTAAAATAAGTGGGTTT
Source organism: Phallusia mammillata (assembly GCF_965637545.1). Lineage (NCBI taxonomy): Eukaryota > Metazoa > Chordata > Ascidiacea > Phlebobranchia > Ascidiidae > Phallusia > Phallusia mammillata. The sequence continues at coordinate 34,125,781 of NC_137252.1, read as the reverse complement.
TTCAATGAAAAAGGTGTCCGATCTACATAATTAAGGTTATGTTGCTTTTGTTAAAACATTATGCAAACTCGTATTCCCATAAATCACTGGGTTTCAGGGGTTTTAACAATGCCATAAGATTAGTTGGGTGAATTCTTGCGACGATCGCACAATGAAGAGTCACGCAAAGTCGACAACTTCTTAGAACCGACATCCAAGATCAACTTACTATGGAATCTGGTATCTCAGCCATCATTTCTCTTTCAAGTTCGCCCTCTTCACACGAGTAAATTTTCGCTTTTCCGTTTTCCTTTAATGCATCACAGAGCTCTATGAAGCCTTTGTTAATGTCCAGCCCGATAACTTCATCAAATTTCTCTGCCAGGTTGAACGTGACACCACCAACACAACAACCAAGATCCAAAGCTCGTTTGTTGGTGCACGCCTGGGAAAAGATACAACATAAATGTGGATAGCCTAATTAGGGGACGAAGCATAGTGTAAAAGCATGTGATAATTCATGTATAGCAAAATAAAGTGAAGTCTTAAAAATAGGTGATACTGGTTCTTCTATCCATTTGGTACTATAAACCAGGGGTCGGCAACCTTTTTCGCACTGCGGACCGGTTTTGAAACCAAAATTTTATCGCGGACCGGTCTTCAAAAAACTACAAATATATCGCTATAAAAACGCTTAAATTAGTTTGTGATGGCCGAGATACATGGGCAAAATGTTTTGTAGCATTTAACCTAAAAAATTATACCCGGTACCGGTCCGCGAGGAGTTGGTTACCGGGCCGCGGACCGCGGTTGCCGACCACTGCTATAAACAATTACGCATTTTTACAATTATTGTTGCCTTTTAAATATAGGCTACATCTACTTCAAAGTTACAAGACATACGATAATTGTAATATGCTTTGTGATTTACAAGATGCTTTTCCGGTTTATTATTGTTCAAAAGTTGAATTTGGCTATAAAGCCGCGAAACACAGAATCAAGTCTTCTAGTAAACACTTTTTTTCATTGAGAAATTTCTAAATACCTCGTCAACAGCGCCTAGTAACAACTTTGACAATTTCGGGACGTATTCGAAGTTTTCTGGTTGAAGAAACTTGCTCCATCGTGTTTGGAGGTAGCGGGAACCGTAATGCATTCCAGCAAAATGGTTCAGCCAACCGGAGTGTTTCTTAGCGTAAAGTGGCTCCATTTTTTAGTGGCAACAACAATGTAACTATTATCACACTTTCTGAGCGCTTTATACTGTTTCTCTTTGCTGCCTGTAAGACACAGAAAGTTTTTAACAACGCCTTGCACCAATGCCTGCCTCTGCTACATATCTATAACTGTTCAAAAAAACTAGCTATAACTGTTCAAAAAACTTCTAAATGCGTTGTCCAACGGCTTGTCCCTTATGTACACATATTTCGCCAGTTTAATAAATCGTTACGTGGTTCGCATCACTTGCGTAGGGCGTGTTGTTTGTAATACGTGTTTATTTTGGTGTTTGTTTAGTCCACGAGTCTGTTGTCGCGTTACTTCAGTTTTGTGATTTCCGTTTTAATGTTTTCCTTTTACCTTAGGTGATCTTGCGTAACATGTTGTCAATAGCAATGACAGAAACATTAAATGTTGCAAAACACGCTATATGCCAGCATATACATCTGTCTAAACATCTGTTGTAAATCCGAGGTTGTTTCGGGAATCATGGCACGTTCACCCACCATGGCCGGGGGTGTCTGACTCAAAACCAGGCATGGACATGTTCATAATTGACAGCTGCTTTAAGAACTGGTCCTTTTACTCCTTGTTTATCGTTTATCGCGCCAAACCTCCGATTCTCCACCCTTTTTCGTTTTCTTTTCTAGTGTTTTGTATTTGTTGTGAAAATACCAAACAAACGTTTCGGACTAGAATTAATAGGGCAACTTTCAAAAATCAACCGTAGGTTCTTTCGACTAACTAACTATTTAGCGTTATTAAAATTAATGCTAGGTTCACATACCACAACATGTTCGCATGAGGCGTACTTTATAAGTTTCATGTTTTTGACTGCCAGTTAAATATTCTTTAAGGCGAGAATTTAGTTTTCGCTGTGTCAGACTGCAATCTACAAGTCATGCTAAAACAGATTATTACACTTTGTTTCATCTCAGATAAATAACCGTGTACCCGACTGCAACATTAATCTAAAATAATCTCCAGCTACATTACATTCGGTATTTGGTGAAGAGTTATAAATTGAACCTGCTTCAAAAAATGAATTTCGGGTTTATACAACTTTGCGTTTCCTTGCTGTAAAACATTTGTTATTGCTTCGATAAAACCGTACCATTCAACCTATGTTTACTTCAGAGAAAAACTGTAATTGAAAATAATAAAATAATAACAACACCTAAAAAAAATCAATAACTTGTAGGTAGATAATACATTTTATCAAAATTTGTTGTCATCGCCATTCTTGATTTCCTAACGCGCCAACCTCACTCTCGATTTCCTGCTTCATATAAAGCTATGTAGTGACCACAGCTGCAGCGCGCTTCTAACTGTTTGTGACCGTAGTTTTTTCGCGCTTTATAACGTCTCAACTCACGTCTATTTCCGGCTTGGTGGCATTTTAGCTTAATAGTGCTGCTACAGTTTGTTTTACCAAGCGAAATAAACTCCATTCACGCCAGTGTGCAAAGACAACTTTTAGAATGCGCTGAAACACTATAACGACAACAGCGATTGTTGAAGTGACTGCAATAAAGGGTATTCGTTACAGTCCAAACTCTATGGGACTCTTGTTTTTATTTGATAAGTCAACTTTTCGAACATATGGTTTGTAAACTGTTTATCCAGCCAGTGTGGCCAATTCAACTTTTTCCATAGACCACTAAAATATTACACGAACTTTTTACCGAATAGTCAGTAAGTGAATTCAAAATGACACTGATAAACCATAAATAACTATCTGTATAAAGACCCGTAAAGCATTAACCCTAATTTAAAGAATAATTTCATCACATGGTAATCAAAGCGCGCGCTTGTTTTAATGGGTAATTTAATCACATGGTGTCACACGGTTTTAACACCTTGGTAAGTTCTTCGCATGGTAGTTACATCGCAATATCGAAAATATGTAAATTTTCTTATTTGTCACTTTTAAACAAGTTGTGTGCTTGTTTTTTTATTAACAAAATCCACAACAATAGTCGAATTCTGTAAATTACATTGTACAATAGCCGATTAAGTTGTAGCCTATATTTGCAGGGTTGTTAATTATTTTATGGGTATTTTTTCCAAACTTGAACTTCAGAAATAGCCAATTCAAAGTTGCGAATCCGGTATTGCAATGCAAATGGGATTTCCTCTGTCTGAATAAGTTCCATTTTGTCAGACAGAATCTCCTTGATAGTTTGTGATGCTGTAACCGTCTGTCCGTCTTTGTTCAAATATCCACCGAGCCAGTTCTCCTAAATTTGTTACCCGTTAATAAGTAACATTATTGCGGGTCAAGTAAGGCTTGAGTGGTTTTGGTCAACAATTCGACTCAGCAAAATGAGTGTGCGCACTTTGTCAGAAATTTGTGATTGATGAAAAAGTCATTACGGTTCGACCTCAAGTGACCTGTTTACACGACACACTGTGACATGCGTTTACTTTACCTACTGACCACAAGTACGTAATACTGACCAGTTTGTAAGTAATAAATCACTCATTCAGATGCCACTTTTCATCTCTCTTTGTTTAAATGGGTTATAAAACAGAATTTATGCGAATTATTGATTGCTTTTTAAGTAGGTCATCTTTCATAAGTAATATATATCTTATTCTTTGGCTTTATCTGGCTTTGCTGTTTACTTCGAACTAAGCCTTACCTTTGGTGTAAATGGTTCCAAAGAGCAATGAGGAGACGCAATCACACAGATACCACGATCGGCCAAAAGGTCAGGAATTGTTTTTAAAACTTTCTTCGGGTTCTCGAGGCGATCGAGTACATTGCTTATGACCACACAACCGAACGTTCCAATGTCAGAAGGCAAAACATGAGCATCTCCCAACATAAAACTGCACTTGCTTCGGTCCTAAGGGAAGAAAAACAAAACTCATTGGGTTTAAAAGGTTGATGGGAAACGGTTTTCGAAGATGTACCAACCCTGGTAGTCGCAATTTCTTTGTGCAGAATTTTTTTTAAAAAGTTTTGTATTATTTAAAATTGGTTGATTAATATTTCATTCCAAGCAAGAGACGAATAAAAAGAATTGAACCTCTGCTTGACAGACAAAATCAACTTACTATGGAATCTGGTATCTCAGCCATCATTTCATTTTCAAGTTCTCCCTCTTCACAGGAGTAAATTGTCGCTTTTCCGTTTTTCTTCAATTCCTCGCAGAGTTCAATGAAACCTTCGGAACAATCGAACCCAACAACCTCATCAAATTTAGCTGCCAGGTTGAACGTGATACCACCAACATTGCATCCAAGATCTAAAGCTCTTTTGTTGGTGCACGCCTGGGTAAAAAATAATGACTAATGACTAAGCAAATAAATAAATTGAACAAACTTTTCTTGTGTCCAGTTACCTCATCAACAGCATCAATTAACATCTTTGAAAGTTTCTCGATAAATTCGAAATTTTCTGCTGGAAGAAATTTGCTCCAACGCTTTTTAAGGTAACGGGCACCGTAGTGCATTCCAGCATACTGGTTTAGCCAGCCTGTGTGTTGTTTAGCATAAAGTGACTCCATTTTTCCATTAACTTATAACGACACTGTACACAAAATGGAAACATGCTCATTTTTCAAAGCATTTAGAGAATTTATCATAGCACCATGTGCAGTAGCAATCTGTCGACCTATTTAAAGAAACTCTAGCTAAAGATATGATATGCTTTGTATAGCCCAACTGTAAATTATTTTCTTGCTTAAAAGTTATTTCACTTGTAAAAACAACTCCCGCCTTGCCACGACAAGTGGTGAACAACAACTTACTGTTCGTCGCGTACCGCGTCTTTAAGAAGGTCGTAAACCTTTTACTTTGCCTCCGGTCAGTTAGACAAACAACTGCTGACCCGCTTTTTCATTTGCTCTGTTTCTGTTTGTAATACCTCCTTCATGTGAGTTTAAATCTGGTCAAATCCGGCCGTCATGCACCGTTTCTGACCCACGTCGTGTTTGAGGCTTTTACTGTGACTAAGCACTAACAAACTTGCACGAACCGATACAAGAGTTTGACAAGTTTAACTCATATGGATGTGATCACATATATGACTTTATAGATGCGCACAATCTGAGTTTTAGACGAAAACGGAACTTTTGGTATACTACGGTTAAATTTGTATGTGGCACATCTAACGCTGCTCACAGTGGTCCTCGGTGTGCTCAGGGGAACTTGTGTGTATTATTGGACAATGGAAATTCTATGCTGCGCAAAAAACTGATCGCTTGTGTATTCGCCCTATCGCAAAAAATAAACACTACGATGACTTGAGAGCCGTTGAACAAACCGTGAAGGTATAGCAGAATGTTTGTAAGTTTGTTCCCAACTCCTACAACACAAGCGTTTAATTTGTTAAATGAATTTCATAAACGACGATTTCATGCCACACAAGCTGTAACGTGGGTCTGAATCGCAGAAAAACGGAATATGGTTTTAACATTACAGATTTTTTTAGTTTGATAGAAGTGACAGATACATCTGTAACCATGAAACCAAATTAACAAAATGTAAAATTTGATATCGCCCCCGTTGAAGAACCCTGACCTAAACCAAATACATTCAAGAACATCACAAATACAATACAGTCCAAACAATCTAACTGATATAACATAAAATTATTCACCACAGCAAATTTAATGCATACACCACAGACTTAGAGATACTGCTGAAACACTAACTAGCCTATAGCCTATACGCAGGGTTGCCATCGACTTGAAACCAAAAATAAGGACAATCGAAAAATCAAATTTTCATACGAAACAAAAACAAGCGTTTTTGAACAAATCTTTGCATTTATACCAGCCATGACATATCATATGCTATATTTTGGCCAGAAACAGTCTGTTCCAGCAACCCCTTGTCCGGAGAAAATGTTTCGTGCATCTTACAACAGCTCAGGTCTAGGTTTACTTTTACTTGTAGCAGGAATTTGACTCATAATTGTTGAAAATAAGACAAAATAAGGACTCAAGTCAAAAATAAGGACATTTCTTAGAAATAAGGACAATGAACTTTTCTAAGACATAGCCCTTCAAAATAAGGATAAATCTTAGAAATAAGGACGGTATGGCAACCCTGCCTATACGTGTGGAAACAAAGGAAACCGTGAAAGCAGGCCACACTTGGCTGGCAGTTATGTCGTAACAATGGACTTATGGTACAATGGTAGCAACGGCGGGAATTTTTGTTTGCTATTGTGGAGCGTACTGTCCGTTACAACTACAATTTGACGCTGTAAGCAAGTAGTGGGGGATTGCGGCAGACTGTGGCCGCGGGCCACATTATCATGTAAGACCTGAAACTGTCTGCGGGCCGCTCAAAACCCCGTCGCGGGCCGGATCCGTAAGTTTAATTCGTCATGTCGAACTCTTGCAATTATTGCATAATACTGCAATTGTTGCATAATAATGATCAAAGTTATGTCACAGGAGAACTGGCTCGGGGGGTATTTGAACTAAGACGGAACTGAGATCACTGCTTCGAAAACTATCAGAGACATTTTGTGCAAAAAGATGAAATTGCTTGAGGTCCAAGAAATCCCGTTTGTGAATCAATACAGAAAACGGAATTTTGAACTGGCTGTATCAGAAGTGCAAGTTTGGAAGAAATGCCCCCAATACAAAGATTTTGCATCATAATATACAGTTAAAATTCATTGTACAACTTGTAAATTGTGAATAAAAATGTCAAATAAATAATATAGGCCTATTTTGATAAAAAAAAAAAACAACAAGCAACATCGAGACAAAAATGTTGATTTTATTGCTAAGTGCTGCAATGCAACAGATTCAGAAGAACGCTAAACACAGACGACGGATGGTTACATTGACATCTGATAAAGCCTGTAGAATTGTCATCCGATCTGTTGCAGCCAAGTTCCGAATAGTGCTTCAAGTTTGTGTCGAAAAACACACAAGGGCCAGATCGATTTTACAAAACATCGTAGCACCTGACAGTCACCTGACAGTCAGTAAAAATCCTGGATATGTGGGATTAAGTATCGGTCCGGTTGCGTGTTGCTAATCGCATTTAGCGAGGTGTGCTTGGTTTGTCTTGCCTATGACAATGCTAATTAACGACTGAGCATGTACCAGACATTGCCGTTTAACATCAACATATCTGCTTCAAGTAAACATCGGCGAGCACAAACTTTCACCGGAATTTTCCTGAGGCAATATCTTGAACCCGTAGGTTTTTATGTTGCTGACTACCAACACTAAACCATGCAGTTCATTTCGAAATACAAAGCTGAAGTTTGTCTTGCACGACAAGACAAATCGTTTTGTCGCATTCCCAGGAAACCGCGCCGTGTGAGAAAAAAGAAACTGCTTGAGTAGCAGATGTTTGATAAAACATTCAAAGTGCAGAAGAAATAACTTCTAGAAAAAGAATTAGCCCTGAACCAAGTGGAAACCAGTCTATGTTGAATTACGCGACACAAGTCAAGGAAAGCATTATTTGGTAGTCGCATTTTTTAAAAATAGATGCGAACGATTGATGAAAAGTTGTCTTTGTGAATTATTACGATTTTATTTTCATGTTCTCGCAGTTCGGCTGATGCAGATTGGTACCTAGGGCACGCATTGGTGCAAAGCACTTATACATTCGATCAGCGACTTGTTTTAACTTTTTGGTTTGATAGCTGTTTCCCAAGCTGAAACAAGACTCCCCAAACTTCATGTAAGATGTCGGTAATTGGTATTAGATTGTAAAAGGTGTCCTGATCCTGCTGTACAACTTCAGTACCTGGTGGGCATGTGTGAAGACGTTGTCCATGGGTGTTGAGCCAGCAATAAAAAGGAGAAAAATGTGTTTTGTAAATATTTCATTTTCATCATGAAGTTTTTTATCAAAACATATCGATCTGTTTTAGTAAGTAATGAGGAACTGAATCCGACTTGTTTTTGTATAGTGTTTTTGTACAGATTATTACACTTTGTTTCATCTCAGATAAATAACCGTGTACCCGACTGCAACATTAATCTAAAATAATCTCCAGCTACATTACATTCGGCCTTTTGGTGAAGAGTTATAAATTGAACCTGCTTCAAAAAATGAATTTTGGGTTTATACAACTTTGCGTTTCCTTGCTGTAAAACATTTGTTATTGCTTCGATAAAACCGTACCATTCAACCTATGTTTACTTCAGAGAAAAACTGTAATTGAAAATAATAAAATAATAACAACACCTAAAAAAATCAATAACTTGTAGGTAGATAATACATTTTATCAAAATTTGTTGTCATCGCCATTCTTGATTTCCTAACGCGCCAACCTCACTCTCGATTTCCTGCTTCATATAAAGCTATGTAGTGACCACAGCTGCAGCGCGCTTCTAACTGTTTGTGACCGTAGTTTTGTCGCGCTTTATAACGTCTCAACTCACGTCTATTTCCGGCTTGGTGGCATTTTAGCTTAATAGTGCTGCTACAGTTTGTTTTACCAAGCGAAATAAACTCCATTCACGCCAGTGTGCAAAGACAACTTTTAGAATGCGCTGAAACACTATAACGACAACAGCGATTGTTGAAGTGACTGCAATAAAGGGTATTCGTTACAGTCCAAACACTATGGGACTCTTGTTTTTATTTGATAAGTCAACTTTTCGAACATATGGTTTGTAAACTGTTTATCCAGCCAGTGTGGCCAATTCAACTTTTTCCATAGACCACTAAAATATTACACGAACTTTTTACCGAATAGTCAGTAAGTGAATTCAAAATGACACTGATAAACCATAAATAACTATCTGTATAAAGACCCGTAAAGCATTAACCCTAATTTAAAGAATAATTTCATCACATGGTAATCAAAGCGCGCGCTTGTTTTAATGGGTAATTTAATCACATGGTGTCACACGGTTTTAACACCTTGGTAAGTTCTTCGCATGGTAGTTACATCGCAATATCGAAAATATGTAAATTTTCTTATTTGTCACTTTTAAACAAGTTGTGTGCTTGTTTTTTTATTAACAAAATCCACAAGAATAGTCGACTTCTGTAAATTAGATTGTACAATAGCCGATTAAGTTGTAGCCTATATTTGCAGGGTTGTTAATTATTTTATGGGTATTTTTTCCAAACTTGAACTTCAGAAATAGCCAATTCAAAGTTGCGAATCCGGTATTGCAATGCAAATGGGATTTCCTCTGTCTGAATAAGTTCCATTTTGTCAGACAGAATCTCCTTGATAGTTTGTGATGCTGTAACCGTCTGTCCGTCTTTGTTCAAATATCCACCGAGCCAGTTCTCCTAAATTTGTTACCCGTTAATAAGTAACATTATTGCGGGTCAAGTAAGGCTTGATTGGTTTTGGTCAACAATTCGACTCAGCAAAATGAGTGTGCGCACTTTGTCAGAAATTTGTGATTGATGAAAAAGTCATTACGGTTCGACCTCAAGTGATTTTTATACGACACACTGTGACATGCGTCTACTTTTATAGAACAGGCACGTAATACTGATCAGTTTGTGTAAGTAATAAATCACTCATTCAGATGCCACTTTTCATCTCTCTTTGTTTAAATGGGTTATAAAACAGAATTTATGCGAATTATTGATTGCTTTTTAAGTAGGTCATCTTTCATAAGTAATATATATCTTATTCTTTGGCTTTATCTGGCTTTGCTGTTTACTTCGAACTAAGCCTTACCTTTGGTGTAAATGGTTCCAAAGAGCAATGAGGAGACGCAATCACACAGATACCACGATCGGCCAAAAGGTCAGGAATTGTTTTTAAAACTTTCTTCGGGTTCTCGAGGCGATCGAGTACATTGCTTATGACCACACAACCGAACGTTCCAATGTCAGAAGGCAAAGCATGAGCATCTCCCAACATAAAACTGCACTTGCTTCGGTCCTAAGGGAAGAAAAACAAAACTCATTGGGTTTAAAAGGTTGATGGGAAACGGTTTTCGAAGATGTACCAACCCTGGTAGTCGCAATTTCTTTGTGCAGAATTTTTTTTTTTAAAGTTTTGTATTATTTAAAATTGGTTGATTAATATTTCATTCCAAGCAAGAGACGAATAAAAAGAATTGAACCTCTTCTTGACAGACAAAATCAACTTACTATGGAATCTGGTATCTCAGCCATCATTTCATTTTCAAGTTCTCCCTCTTCACAGGAGTAAATTGTCGCTTTTCCGTTTTTCTTCAATTCCTCACAGAGTTCAATGAAACCTTCGGAACAATCGAACCCAACAACCTCATCAAATTTAGCTGCCAGGTTGAACGTGATACCACCAACATTGCATCCAAGATCTAAAGCTCTTTTGTTGGTGCACGCCTGGGTAAAAAATAATGACTAATGACTAAGCAAATAAATAAATTGAACAAACTTTTCTTGTGTCCAGTTACCTCATCAACAGCATCAATTGACATCTTTGAAAGTTTCTCGATAAATTCGAAATTTTCTGCTGGAAGAAATTTGCTCCAACGCTTTTTAAGGTAACGGGCACCGTAGTGCATTCCAGCATACTGGTTTAGCCAGCCTGTGTGTTGTTTAGCATAAAGTGACTCCATTTTTCCACTAACTTATAACGACACTGTACACAAAATGGAAACATGCTCATTTTTCAAAGCATTTAGAGAATTTATCATAGCACCATGTGCAGTAGCAATCTGTCGACCTATTTAAAGAAACTCTAGCTAAAGATATGATATGCTTTGTATAGCCCAACTGTAAATTATTTTCTTGCTTAAAAGTTATTTCACTTGTAAAAACAACTCCCGCCTTGCCACGACAAGTGGTAAACAACAACTTACTGTTCGTCGCGTACCGCGTCTTTAAGAAGCTCGTAAACCTTTTACTTTGCCTCCGGTCAGTTAGACAAACAACTGCTGACCCGCTTTTTCATTTGCTCTGTTTCTGTTTGTAATACCTCCTTCATGTGAGTTTAAATCTGGTCAAATCCGGCCGTCATGCACCGTTTCTGACCCACGTCGTGTTTGAGGCTTTTACTATGACTAAGCACTAACAAACTTGCACGAACCGATACAAGAGTTTGACAAGTTTAACTCATATGGATGTGATCACATATATGACTTTATAGATGCGCACAATCTGAGTTTTAGACGAAAACGGAACTTTTGGTATACTACGGTTAAATTTGTATGTGGCACATCTAACGCTGCTCACAGTGGTCCTCGGTGTGCTCAGGGGAACTTGTGTGTATTATTGGACAATGGAAATTCTATGCTGCGCAAAAAACTGATCGCTTGTCTATTCGCCCTATCGCAAAAAATAAACACTACGATGACTTGAGAGCCGTTGAACAAACCGTGAAGGTATAGCAGAATGTTTGTAAGTTTGTTCCCAACTCCTACAACACAAGCGCTTAATTTGTTAAATGAATTTCATAAACGACGATTTCATGCCACTCAAGCTGTAACGTGGGTCTGAATCGCAGAAAAACGGAATATGGTTTTAACATTACAGATTTTTTTAGTTTGATAGAAGTGACAGATACATCTGTAACCATGAAACCAAATTAACAAAATGTAAAATTTGATATCGCCCCCGTTGAAGAACCCTGACCTAAACCAAATACATTCAAGAACATCACAAATACAATACAGTCCAAACAATCTAACTGATATAACATAAAATTATTCACCACAGCAAATTTAATGCATACACCACAGACTTAGAGATACTGCTGAAACACTAACTAGCCTATAGCCTATACGCAGGGTTGCCATCGACTTGAAACCAAAAATAAGGACAATCGAAAAATCAAATTTTCATACGTAACAAAAACAAGCGTTTTTGAACAAATCTTTGCATTTATACCAGCCATGACATTTCATATGCTATATTTTGGCCAGAAACAGTCTGTTCCAGCAACCCCTTGTCCGGAGAAAATGTTTCGTGCATCTTACAACAGCTCAGGTCTAGGTTTACTTTTACTTGTAGCAGGAATTTGACTCATAATTGTTGAAAATAAGACAAAATAAGGACTCAAGTCAAAAATAAGGACATTTCTTAGAAATAAGGACAATGAACTTTTCTAAGACATAGCCCTTCAAAATAAGGACAAATCTTAGAAATAAGGACGGTATGGCAACCCTGCCTATACGTGTGGAAACAAAGGAAACCGTGAAAGCAGGCCACACTTGGCTGGCAGTTATGTCGTAACAATGGACTTATGGTACAATCTTAGAAATAAGGACGGTATGGCAACCCTGCCTATACGTGTGGAAACAAAGGAAACCGTGAAAGCAGGCCACACTTGGCTGGCAGTTATGTCGTAACAATGGACTTATGGTACAATGGTAGCAACGGCGGGAATTTTTTTTGCTATTGTGGAGCGTACTGTCCGTTACAACTACAATTTGACGCTGTAAGCAAGTAGTGGGGGATTGCGGCAGACTGTGGCCGCGGGCCACATTATCATGTAAGACCTGAAACTGTCTGCGGGCCGCTCAAAACCCCGTCGCGGGCCGGATCCGTAAGTTTAATTCGTCATGTCGAACTCTTGCAATTATTGCATAATACTGCAATTGTTGCATAATAATGATCAAAGTTATGTCACAGGAGAACTGGCTCGGGGGGTATTTGAACTAAGACGGAACTGAGATCACTGCTTCGAAAACTATCAGAGACATTTTGTGCAAAAAGATGAAATTGCTTGAGGTCCAAGAAATCCCGTTTGTGAATCAATACAGAAAACGGAATTTTGAACTGGCTGTATCAGAAGTGCAAGTTTGGAAGAAATGCCCCCAATACAAAGATTTTGCATCATAATATACAGTTAAAATTCATTGTACAACTTGTAAATTGTGAATAAAAATGTCAAATAAATAATATAGGCGTATTTTGATAAAAAAACAAAACAACAAGCAACATCGAGACAAAAATGTTGATTTTATTGCTAAGTGCTGCAATGGAACAGATTCAGAAGAACGCTAAACACAGACGACGGATGGTTACATTGACATCTGATAAAGCCTGTAGAATTGTCATCCGATCTGTTGCAGCCAAGTTCCGAATAGTGCTTCAAGTTTGTGTCGAAAAACACACAAGGGCCAGATCGATTTTACAAAACATCGTAGCACCTGACAGTCACCTGACAGTCAGTAAAAATCCTGGATATGTGGGATTAAGTATCGGTCCGGTTGCGTGTTGCTAATCGCATTTAGCGAGGTGTGCTTGATTTGTCTTGCCTATGACAATGCTAATTAACGACTGAGCATGTACCAGACATTGCCGTTTAACATCAACATATCTGCTTCAAGTAAACATCGGCGAGCACAAACTTTCACCGGAATTTTCCTGAGGCAATATCTTGAACCCGTAGGTTTTTATGTTGCTGACTACCAACACTAAACCATGCAGTTCATTTCGAAATACAAAGCTGAAGTTTGTCTTGCACGACAAGACAAATCGTTTTGTCGCATTCCCAGGAAACCGCGCCGTGTGAGAAAAAAGAAACTGCTTGAGTAGCAGATGTTTGATAAAACTTTTAGAAAAAGAATTAGCCCTGAACCAAGTGGAAACCAGTCTATGTTGAATTACGCGACACAAGTCAAGGAAAGCATTATTTGGTAGTCGCATTTTTTAAAAATAGATGCGAACGATTGATGAAAAGTTGTCTTTGTGAATTATTACGATTTTATTTTCATGTTCTCGCAGTTCGGCTGATGCAGATTGGTACCCAGGGCACGCATTGGTGCAAAGCACTTATACATTCGATCAGCGACTTGTTTTAACTTTTTGGTTTGATAGCTGTTCCCAAGCTAAAACAAGACTCCCCAAACTTCATGTAAGATGTCGGTAATTGGTATTAGATTGTAAAAGGTGTCCTGATCCTGCTGTACAACTTCAGTACCTGGTGGGCATGTGTGAAGACGTTGTCCATGGGTGTTGAACCAGCAATAAAAAGGAGAAAAATGTGTTTTGTAAATATTTCATTTTCATCATGAAGTTTTTTATCAAAACATATCGATCTGTTTTAGTAAGTAATGAGGAACTGAATCCGACTTGTTTTTGTGTAGTTATGTTATTGATGTTGATCATGGAGTCTCTTTATGTTAAAAACCATATGGACTGGTTAAACCTGTTCACAGGAATGCATTATGGCGCCCGCCACCTCAAAAAGCGTTGGAGCAAATTTATTCCAGCAGAAACTTTCGAATTTGTCGAGAAGCTGTCTAAATTGTCTCTTGATTCTGTTGACGGGGTAATTTTTATTATTTAACTTTGTTTTGTGTTAAACCTTGTGCGTCAAACCTTGAAAAGACCGTTTATTAAATTAACCTTAAAGGGACCGTTTATAAAAAAGGCGCAGGATTACCTCGATTCCAATGTACTCTGGTGCCGTTATCGCTGGTCTACATAAAACAAACGTTAGGGTTGACCCGGATATTGAACATTTTTCCGTGTATTGTTAATTGCTGATACAGTTTTCCATGTTTGTACCCAGGCGTGCACCAACAAAAGAGCTTTGGATCTTGGATGCAACGTTGGTGGTGTCACGTTCAACCTGGCAGCGAAATTTGATGAAGTTATCGGGTTCGATTATTGCAAAGGCTTCATTGAGTTTTGTGAAGAACTGAAGGAAAACGGAAAAGCAAAAATTTACGCTGGTGAAGAGGGTGACTTGAAAAAAGAAATGCTGGCTGAGATACCAGATTCAATTGTAAGTTTGCATCTGTTTGCGAGTTGTGATAGCAGGCTCAAAAGAACCTTTACTTCATTATCATGTATTTGACTAAACATACATAACTTGTTTAGGACCGAAGCAGGTGTAGTTTTCAGTTGGGAGATGTCCAGGCTTTGCCTTCTGACATTGGCACGTTCGGTTGTGTAGTGATAAGCAACGTGATTGGGCGTCTTGAGAACCCAATAAAAGTGTTAAGGAACCTTCCTAACCTTTTGGATGATTATGGAATTTGTGTGATCGCGTCTCCACATGACCCATTGGAAGATTTCACACCAAAGGTTGTGTCATAAGCTTTGTTAAGAATGAACTGTGAAACTCAGTCAAGTCTGTAGCCTCCGCAATACAATAAGCACGAAACGGCAAACTGCATACTGGGTTTTTAAAATAACCAGCATCAATTTAAGATTTAGGCAACTCAATCAATTTTCGCCTCATTTTAAAAATAAACAAATGCTAACTTTTGTTGCTAATATTTGCGTAAATTCCATGTTAATTTCGCAACTTGCAACATGCATTATAAAATATTAGGTAGCTAAAACACTGGTGTATCACGTTGTTAACAAAGTGCTTAACAAATTTAGGAGAACTGGATCGGTGGATTTTTAGACAAAGACGGACAGACGGTTACAGCTTCACAAACTATCAAGGAGATTCTGTCTGACAAAATGGAACTTATTCAGACAGAGGAAATCCCATTTGCTTTGCAATACCAAGCTCGGGATTTTGAAATACTTATTTCAGAAGTTCAAGTTTGGTTGAAGTCGCCCAAAAAGTCATAAATTTTCTTGTTATCAGCAAGAGGACAGAATTGCACACTATGATTGATAAATTTGTTGATTTTTTGTCTTGTACGGCAATTGTTTTGACGATATTTTCCAAATCAAATACGCATTTCGAAGACTCCGTTTAGGTCAAAATATAATCAGCAAAATTATTACGCCATTTAAAATTGTTGATTTTATCCGCCTGTCTGTAACCATACCTCTGAAATCAGATTGTTTTCGGTTTCGGTACTGCGTAAACTGTCGCAGTACTACAATTGATCGTGGTTTAAATATATTTTATTCCAAACTATCAAACCAGCGCTGGGTTTGTCATTAATGCAAAAGGTCGAAAATCATCAGCGAAAACGTTTAATTAAATTTATGATAATTCATTGTACACGAAACAACGGCATTGCAAAACAGGAAATAATCAGTGTCGACAACAGCTTTCGCACAAACCTAAATTGAACACATACACTTTATAGAGCTCTCCTGGCAATTGTATTTTTGTAAAAATAAAATTGCCAAAAAAGCTCCATAAGGCTAAATTTAACATGTTAATTACTCATCAATGTAAAGACTTATTGCCAAACCAACAAAGCACAATACAAAGTCAAAAAAATAATAAATTTCGTCGAACGACGACTAGCGCCGCTTGTGGTGGTCATCATTGCAGATGTCGTGTTTAACTCGTTTCCATTTGATAGAGTTGTCGTATCGGGACGAGTAATAACTCCGTCGAAGCACAAATACTCGCTCGGAATGTCTTCAATTGGCGTACCTAAAAAATAATTTTATCGGTTTGCTTTGCATAACTAGTATAACTTTTACATTTTTTCACTCAATTATATAGTTACTAGCGCACTGTTACTTAGTCACTCAATCAACCAATTACTTACTCACTCACTTACTAACACGTTGACTCATGCAAACTTCCCGACTCACCCACTTAAACAGTTGTACCGAACCCGTCTAAAATGGTTCGGGCCGAAACCGAATATTCGGACATGAGGCCGAACCGACAATCCTGTTCTTATGGATGTTTTCAACTGAATTGTGTGTTGTTGATGCAAGTGAACTCAATCATGACAAACCAAAATCGCTTTCACAATGCAGACGTTTTACTAAACTTGTACTATTTTGCAGACCACGTGATTTGTATTATGTAGATACAACAATTAGTTAATTTATCAAATTTCGTATTGGCGAAAATGAAAGTTTAGGCATTAATTCCATACAATCAATAAGTTCGGTTTCGGCCGAATTTTCAAAAAAGTTCAGGCCGAAACTGAAACATCTAAAACAGCGTATTCGGCCGAAATCTTTCGGCCAAACGAAACTTCGGTGCATCAGTGCACTCACCCAATAAACTACTATTCACCACTCACTTGATCCTAAAGTAAACATACATACCTTTAAAGTAGACAGGATCGTAGCAAGATATCGCGAGAGAATATGCAGAAAACCTGCTTCCATTTCCTTGCAACCATTGTTGATAATCCAGAGAGGAACAGTTACAAACCCATGGGTTTCCCCACATAGAAACGGATGACAAAGTCAGCGAGTCAAAACTTTCAAACCACAGCTGATCAGGGAAAGTGAGCAGGTTTTGTGAAAAATCTAACGACTTTATTTTTGTGAGGTTTGCAAAAGCATCAGAGGCGATGCTGCTTATCGAACATTCCGACATTTTTAAGCTGGTGAGATTTGGAAGACCAGAAAATGCTGCGGTTTCAATCTAAAATCGCAAATGAAAAATTTGTTACTCAATTTGTTACTTTATTACAGATACAAGTTAGCAGACCCTGCAAGTTTTGCAACGCAATTCGATCGGTGATCGTTAAGACGCAACCCTGGCCAATAATTTATCGCCTAACAGTTACTGAAATGTCCAGGCAAAAAGACAAGAACTGTTATTTGTTGTAGCCTCGTCTTAAAACAATTACTATTTTATCTTAAAAAAAATATTTCCATTGATTATTACTTTGGTTTCTAAGTGTTAAAACAAGGCGACAAACAGGTAATATGACATGAACCCAATACACTGACTTAAAAAGCAACTTGATCAAAAATCAAATGCCGCGCAGTTTGCATGAGGTAAAAGCGTTTTGTTGTAAACGTTTTAACAATCTCTGTTGTGACAGTCAATACAAAATGAAGATTGTTAAAAACAATAGCGATTGTTTAGCCGAATGCAAAATTTATTCAGTGGTTTTCCAAAGACATTACCTTACGAAGCTCTTTCATAAAGCGTAGACTCAGTGTGCCCAGGTTCTCGTGGTAAGCAATATCTTCTGTGCGGATTACTTCAAACCGGTTCGAGTCCAAAACCAGACTCTTTAACTCGGGCAAAAGCTCCAACACTCGCGTGGGGAACTCCTTAAATGCGCAATCGTTCATTATCAGACTTTCAAGGCCGGGAACCAGCGACAAAAATGAACTTTCACCGATATTTTCAACGGAGGTGAAGGCAGCACTTAATGACTTCAGACTTGGCAAGTAGTCTTGTGATAGATTAAGAGAAGTTGTATTAACAGCAAGAGAAGTAATAGGATTGTTGTCAATATAAAGGCTGTAAAGTTTGGTTAAAGGTTCAAAGGATTCAGCTGGTATCTCTGTAAAAGAGTTGACGCTCAAGTCAAGAGTCACGAAACTGGTTGAGTTTCTGAAAGCTTGTTTAGAAATGAAGGAAATAATATTGTCGCCCAGTCGAGCAGTTTGGAGACTAGGTAGACCCGCGAAAGCGTCGTCTTCAATGCTGGCCAACACGTTTGTTTCCATATTTAAAAGCGTCAGTGATTCGGACCATAGAAATTTTGAATTCAATAATTGAAATCTGTTGTCACTTAAATCGACGTTCACCAACACAGGCAAGTTTAAAACTGAATTCGGCGGGATAGTCACAATTCGATTATTGGCAAGATAAAGAACTCGTAACTTTATGAGAGTACTAAAAGCGTTTTCATGAATCTGGCTTATGATGTTGGAAGCTAAAACCAAAGTCTCCAAGCTCACAAGGCCGGAAAATGTGTTATCACCCAATTCTGACAAACTGTTTTTCGATGCGTCCAATGACAAAAGTTTTCCTAAGTTCCGAAAAATTTCTCCGTCCAATGTTTGAAGCCAATTTGAGTCAACTCTCAGTTCTTCTAAGTTTGTTAAGTTACGAAACATAGCAGAATGGAGTTCCTGTATCCTGTTGTTTTGTAGATACAACTGCTTGAGTTGTGTAAGTTTCGCAAACTCTTGTTCCTGCAAAACCGAGATTGGGTCAATTTGGTCAAAATGGTTAAGTTTTTACCAAATATTTTATGATTACGAGCCACGTACAAATTTCGATTGGACTCAAAATAGAACTATTTATTTCAGGAAAGGGTTTAGTTAGGATGGTGCTGTGTAAGAAAAACACAAAACATACATTTCATGCACACATTTTCAACTAACTTGTGTACGTTACTGGAAAAATACTGCCTTAAAATGTGTATTTACTTTATGACATTTTACAATTACTGAAAATTTAGACTATGTTTCAACGTATTGCGTTAAACGTAATTAAACAATACAGAAACTTACATCAAGGCTTGATATCTGGTTGTTCGATAAGTATAGCACGCTGATAGCGTCCATGTCAAGCAAACTTCTATTCAGTAAAGTCAGCTGGTTGCCATCGAGTCTGAGTTCTTGCGCTGTGTTGGGCAGATTTTCCGGTACTTTTGTAAGTTCGGCTTGACTGCAATCTAATCTCACGATGCTTGATGTGGTTCTGAGGAAATTTCAAGCCTGAATTAAGCATTTTAAATCCTGTATGCGTTTTGCTTTTAGCTAAACTTAACCAAAAGCCATAAATGACAGACTGCATTCGCTTTGTGTTTGTATCTGATCTTTAAATATTGTACTGGTAAATTAAATGTTTAAAGCGCTTAGAAATATTGAGTAGCTGGCCAAATGGTTGGCGCCGACTTTACATATTTTCACGGTTGTTAGTCAGTGCCGAATTAAGGGTCTGCTGGCCTGTAGGCACATTTTATAAGTGGCTCGAAAATCAGGGTTGCCAACTAAAAATTAGAATTATCAGTGTTGCCAAATCATTGTCACAAAGACAATGATTGGATTTTTGGCCTGGATTTTTGACTAGCCTGTAGATAGCACGTGCCTACTTTGCCTAATGGTTAATCCAGCACTGTTGTTAGTTCTAATCCCACCTCTCTTGCGTTTACAAGACCGTAAGGAGGCGACAGTGTTGTAACTGCAAAGTCTAAGACAGGACTTGGTCGAGATGCCTGGCGTGCATTACCCACATACAGACATACGAAACTGATTGGGATTCGTCCTTGAAAGTATCCCGGGTTTCGAAAGTGTGTAATATGTTGTCAGAAAGATGGCCAGATTTAACCAGCAAAGTGCAAAGTAATACTGGACAAGCAAACAATGTTACTAACCAAATTTTCTATCACTTACGGTTGAAAATCGTTGTCAAGACAAAGGCATTCAATTGGACAAGAGCTTAAACCGCATGTTAGTTCTTCATTGGTCATCGACATAAGGGATTGGTCTCGCATAAACCTTGGTGTGTAACAAAATATGTCGTCAGTAGACGTGATGTTGCTGTATTGTTCCGTACCAAGCCAGTCGCGAAAATCCTGAGCGCTGCAGTCGCAGAAGAGTTTGTTGCCAGAAAAGAGAAAGCTTTGAAGGGTTTTATCTGCAACGGTAGAATCTTTGTAAAAAGATTCAGTTTGAATCGTAAATATGTTTATACACTGCGTAGTGATTGAAGCTAAAATAGGTGTTTTAGAAATTTATTTTTATCCATATATCCAGGTAAACTTTTTCAATGTGTTACCCCTGTGTCAAGTTTGATAGTGTCTGTGTTACCTTTGGGTTATGTCAAGATATCGAGTTTTGTTTTTTCGCCGATGTTTCATAGAAAATTCGCGAACATATGCTTGGAGTATTGGTAGCAAATCAAGCATATTTCAAGAGATGGATTTTAAATTACCACTACGCGTTTATATATATGGTACGTTTTTACCAAAACCCAACAGCAATGCTGCTACCTACCGACAAAAAATTAGCCAACTAAAAGTCGTTTAAAATAGTTTTTACCTTGAAACCATTCTGAATGGCTGGTTTGCAGAGCATTGTTGGTGAGGTCCAATTCTGTCAGACTGTTTAAACCCACAAAGGCGTCTTTGGCTATGTTTTGTAATTGTTCATTGTCGGTTACTGTTATGGATTGTAGGTTTCCAAACATTGCAAAAGTCCTGTCTTCGATTTCTTCAAGTAAGGACGATGCGCGGATTTTTAAACTTTTTAATGTCGGTTTGAAAACTGGTAACGACGACGAAGCGAGTCTAAAAATTTGTAAAAAGTCTAGAAACTGTGTTACAAGTGTTGCCCGCGTAAAGCACATTAACATTAGATATCATAGATTGCAAGTTTCAAATAGGTTATAATAACAATAAAAATTTATTGTACTTGCATCTCTAAGATTAAGTGCAATGAAGGAGATTTGCCGAACTGTGGTAAAAAAATTCTACGGATTGCCATTGAATTTGAATTTATACAAAAACCTTGGCAAAAAAACCATGAACGGTTTAATGCATAATAGATTAAAAAAAAACAATAACAAAAAACAATCCATTATACTTGTGTGTAACGCAATTGTGATTTTGTGCACTTGAGTTTCTTATCATTTGCCGAGTTGTTTACGATAACAGCCTTTATCGAGACGAAACAATTTTACTTTTAGCCACATTACCTAGTAATTAAGTTCCCATCAAAAACCAATTCTTCCAAAGCCGGAATATCGTTGACGGCATGCGGCACTTCACTAAGTTGGGTGTAGGAAAGACGGAGGGTTTTGAGCGCCCTCAAACGGCTGAAAAACGACCCGGTTTCAATTGACATGATGAGATTTCGCTCAAGTGACAAATACTCCAAGTTCGCCAGAAAATCGTGCGGTAACATCGAAGGGGCTACTCCTATTCTGAGTAGGTTCTGGTAATCGGCTTCAAGGTGCTTTAGTGAAGGAGCTTCGACCAACGCGCGGTACGGAAAAGCGACTAGAGAGTTATAGGATAAGTAGAGGTGCGTTAAAGATTGGGGACCAACGAGCGAACGTGATTGCAGTAGCTGAATTCCGTTGTAAGAAATGTCAAGTCTCGTTAAGGCTGGCATACCAGATAATGTGTTGTTCGCTAAAGTGGTCAGCGCACAGCCCGAAACATTGAATATCTCTAGTTTGGATAAGTTAAGTTGTGGTACCGAGTTTATTCGCCAGTGACCCACAAACGACAAAACTTTAAGCGTTTCCCTTACATGCCGAAATTGGCTGTCTTGTGGGATGAAAGCAAAAAAGTTGTTGTCGAGATAAAGTTCTTCCAAGCTATTTAAACCAGCAAGGGCACTTCCCCCAGTTCCCAAGCTGCTAATGATATTAGTAGTAAGGTCAAGCACTTGAAGTGAGGACAGTCCATTAAATATGGAGGAATATAGGTCCTGAATTCCGGCTTCTTCTAAACGCAGAATCTTTAATTGCAGCATCGGTTTCTGGAAAATGTCCGAGTCGGCAGGAGCCCATTGGTTCTTTGACATATCCAGTTCTTCTAAAGTGTTGTTTAAAGTTGCAAAAGTATTATTTCCGACTTCTGTGATTTGGTTTTCTCGTAAGTTTAAACTCTTCAAGCTCTTTAAGTGCTGAAAACTGTTTTCGTCCAACTTTGAAACTTCGTTTTGGCTTAAATCTAATATCTCCAGCAAGTTTAAGCATTGGAATGATTCGGAATCAATGTATTGAATCTGGTTGTTATTCAAGTATAGGATCTTTGTTGGGCAAGGGAGATACGGAGGTATTTTGTGAAGTAAAGCATCGGAACAATCAACCAACCCCACAGACTCATCGCATTTGCATATTCCCAGACAAGTTGTCAACTCTAAAAACAATAGATATAGTTACTAGACGCCACATGTTAATTTTACTGTGTAGGTTTACCCCTTTATTAACATTTTTTAGGTTAAACACGATTTGAATTGGTATTAAGCCACGAATTTGTGTTGTTTAAAAAATATTTTATAGTAGTACGTAACTTTACCCCAGACAAATTACAACAAAATCTAATGGTCAACAGTCACTATGTTGTATAACACTTCAGGTATTTGGGCCCAACATATTGGATCCCAAGCAGCTAATGGCACCAGGCCTAATTTGTTTAAGGCAGGGATGGGCAACCTTTGTTACTGTAGGGCCAATCATGAATATCAAAATTGGATCGCGGGCCGCACATGTGTATAACACAAAGAGATTTTGCTGTCCTTCTTACCAAATATGCTTAACTACAAGTATAATTCGTATTTGATTCAAGCCACATTTTGCGAGATCGCAGAAAACTAGCATCAGGCGCATTAATCATCTCAAAAATATGTAATAATTGAACTCGTTTGCCAGTATTTTTGAAATCCAAGCCTCTCTGCGGACCGCACAACCTTTAATGAAGGGCCGCAGGTTGCCCACCCATGGTTTAAGGCTTGAATTAGGGCTTAGAACATTAAAAAAATACAACTCAAACTCTAGTAAAGTGTACATTTGCGCCTGATTTAAGCCAGATTTTAGTCAACAAGCTCGAACCTGACTTAAAAAGTCCATCCCGGCTTACAACTCTTACCTAAACTAGCTATAAGGCTTTAAACAAAATAAAGAAATACAATACCTTGATTGATGGAATCAATACCATTCCGTGGCGACTGTTTTTCCACTACAGAACTCGAATTGGAAGCTCCAAGCAAACAGAGCAAGCAACAGATAATGGTGTCTCTCATTTTTACGAGTAGTCTTTAAATCAGTTTCAACAGCAGCAACACATTACGAATGACGACAAGTGTACCTACAATCGGCGCAAGACCAATATTTGTGTTTCATTGCAGTCAAGCGAATAAATATGACAACCAATATGTGTCAATATCGGCTAAGTGCGGCTGCGGTTAAAAATTAATCAGATTGATAACAGATTTTACTTGCTGTAAGTGTAATGCTTCTGGCCTCGTTTTATTTTGTTTATTTGTTATTGTGTTTTTTTCGGGGCACAATGCACTTTCATTGACAACATTTTAAACACTAACATACATGGGCGCCGGCAGAAAATTTTGCAAGAGGGGGCAAATTTTGGCTGATACTTTACCGCATCAAGAATTTGTTACATATGAAGCCATAAATCGTGTACTTCACAATTGAGTTGCCTAAAGTTAAAGCATTGAGCGACGTCACAAATCGCCACGCTGCCACTTTAATTAGGTTTGCTGCTAAATATGTTAAATTGAGGTACACTGAAATTTCAAGGGGGGGCAAGTGCCCCCTCTTGCCCCTACGTGGCGGCGCCCATGCTAACATATGGTTTTACTTGAAACGCAAAGCAAACTTAATTAAAAGACACAAAAACTCGGCGAGTTTTTTCGCCCGTCAGCAAACAGACATGTTTTTAATGTTCAAATGAAAATAAATCGTTAGTTGTCGTATTAAAACGCTTTTGTGTCTTGCTGCAGTTCGGATTATTGGATTAGAGCGCCTTATTGGTCGATAGTTTATGTTGAGATGACGTCACACTACAAGGTCGACTCGCCAAAAGATCTCTTTTTTAAAATGCTAATATTATAACCATAAAATCTTTAATTGCAGTTGATGCGCCATCCTAGTGCAAAAATGTGAAACAAAAAAGGAAATAACATTGAAATCATATCCATGATAAACATTGGCCGCTAGCGGCAGTAGAGGTGCATGACGTAACTAGCATTTGTCTGCGCCCTGCGGTCATAACACGAGAATGACGAGATAAATTGTAAATTAGTGTTTGTAGATCGACTTGGTGCAAAGTATGCCAATTTGGTCGTTTTGTAATGTTTATAACAGGACATCAGTATGATTATTATGACCTTTGGTTTTGGAGCATTGTTTTGTCATAATTTGCTTGAAGGTCACATTTTGGTTCACCTGAAATGCGCAGAGCCGCAGACTTGGCGGATCGGAAGTGTGTTATTGTTTTCTGTACAACAAACCGGAAGGAATGCGTATTATGACGCTTGTGGGGGCGCTTGAGGAGGCATGTTAAGATTAGACTTGTTTGGATGCCTCTTGAAACAAATATTACAATATCTAAAGTACCTAAACTGTTATTTGTGTTATAATTTACTAATTTTAACACAAATAACAAATTTTATAATTAAATATTGTAAAGACAATTTACTGTTTTTAAGATTTAATAGCAATAAAATGTGTTGGAAAAAAATTTACTTTTATCTTATTTACTAATGTTATTTCATGTTGTTTTTTTGTTTAGAATGTTAGGGCTAATGTGTAAGTTATAGAATAATTTATACATTGTCATACAAGATGGTGAAGGAACAATACCGTGCAGCCGATGTTGCCAAGAAAATCAATGAAGTTCGCTTTTGCATACAAACAGCTCAGGAAATGCGACAATATTCGCATTTGCAATGTGTCAGCAAAAATCTTTACACACAAGATCAGAGCCATCAAGCTGCAGAATATGGAGTACTCGATCGACGGATGGGCACAAGTCAAAAAGACAAATTATGTGACACTTGTGGCAAAAATTTAGCGGAGTGCCTTGGTCACTATGGTTACATAGATTTGGAGCTGCCATGTTTCCATGCTGGCTACTTTAAAGCAATCATCAACATTTTACAAATTATATGTAAATCATGCAGCAGAGTGCTATTGACCTCCCCTGAGAAGCACACTTTCAAGGACACACTGAAAAGACCAGGTTTGACATATTTACAGCTCAGATCTCTGCGCAAAAAAGTCAACACCAAAGCTAGAAAATGCCATTCATGCTTTTATTGCGGAGCTATGAATGGCACAGTGAAGAAGTGTGGGCTTTTTAAGATCGTTCATGAAAAGTACAAGAGCTACACAAAAAGGGTAGTTCGACCAGAAATAGATGAATTTTACCAGTCGTTTCACAACGCTACTAAACACAACAAAGAACTGGAAAGTTTGGTGAATCGGGCTCAAGAGGATTTAAACCCTTTAGTGGTGTTAGAACTGTTTCGATCTATTCCTGAAGAAGATGTGCCTCTTCTAATGATGAAATCTAGCTCAGGAAGACCAGAAGATTTGATAGTGACTAGGCTTGTTGTACCACCTCTGTGTATACGACCATCAGTGGTTACTGACTTAAAATCTGGCACCAATGAAGATGACCTCACTGTAAAGTTGACCGAAATTATATTTCTGAACAACGTTATTCAAAAGCATAGATCTATGGGTGCAAAGTCACAAATGATAATGGAGGATTGGGACTTTCTGCAGCTACAGTGTGCCCTGTACATAAACAGTGAACTATCGGGCATACCCTTCAATATGAAGCCTCAAAAACCAACACGAGGGTTTGTGCAAAGGTTAAAGGGCAAACAAGGTCGCTTTCGTGGCAACTTGTCTGGTAAGCGTGTTGATTTTTCTGGGCGAACTGTAATATCACCTGACCCGAATCTGCGAATTGACCAAGTTGGCGTGCCAGTGCATGTCGCCAAAATTCTTACGTACCCTGAGATGGTGACAAAAAATAACATACACCTGATGAGGAAATTAGTGATCAACGGCTGTGATAAGCATCCCGGGGCAAACTTTATTCAACAGCGACAAAACAGCATGAAGAAATTTCTCAAGTATGGTAACCGTGAAAAAATTGCTAATGAACTAAGGTTTGGTGACACAGTTGAACGACATTTAATGGATGGTGATGTATGCTTGTTTAACCGTCAACCATCATTGCATAAACTCAGCATTATGGCTCATTTTGCAAAGGTCGCAGACCATCGCACTTTTCGATTCAACGAATGTGTCTGTAATCCCTATAATGCTGACTTTGATGGCGACGAAATGAACTTGCATTTACCTCAGACAGAAGAAGCCAAAGCTGAAGCCTTACTGTTGATGGGAACAAAAAACAACATTGTTACACCTAGAAATGGGGAACCTTTAATTGCAGCTATTCAGGATTTCATTACTGCTGCCTATTTGTTGACTCAGAAAGATGTGTTTTTCAGCAAGCCCCAAATAATGCAGATTATTGCATACATTATTGCTGGTGAGGACAGACAGACAAAAATTGACCTTCCTGCACCAGCAATTTTAAAGCCTTGTGTGCTATGGTCAGGAAAACAGTTGTTCAGTTTAATCTTAAAGCCAAACAAGTTGTCACCAGTCATTGCATGCCTCAGAGCAAAAGGTAAACAATACTCCGGTTCGGGAGAAGATTTGTGCTGCAATGACTCATATGTAGTGATATACAACTCTCAACTACTAGCAGGTTCAATGGATAAGGCAACCCTTGGTTCGGGATCAAAAAACAACATTTTCTACATCTTACTACGAGACTATGGACAACAAACTGCAGCAGATGCAATGTGGAGACTGGCGAGAATCTGTCCAGTATTCCTGTCCAACCGAGGGTTTTCTATAGGAATTGGTGATGTAACACCTGGTGAAGGACTGCTTAAAGCGAAACATGATTTACTGTCAGATGGTTACAAGAAATGTGATGAATTTATCGCTGCTCTGGCAAGTGGCAAGCTTCCATCCCAGCCAGGTTGCACACCTGAGCAATCTTTAGAAGCTGTGATCTTGAAAGAACTCTCAGTCATCCGAGACTATGCTGGAAAAGCTTGCTTACGCGAACTTCACAGAAGCAATACACCTTTGACTATGGCTGTTTGTGGCTCAAAAGGTTCCTTTATTAATATTTCCCAGATGATTGCATGTGTTGGGCAACAAGCCATCAGTGGAAATCGGGTTCCAAATGGTTTTGAAGACAGACCACTACCTCACTTTGAAAAACACTCCAAAGATCCGGCTGCTAGAGGTTTTGTTGCGAATAGCTTTTATTCCGGATTGACAGCAACTGAGTTCTTTTTCCACACAATGGGTGGTAGGGAAGGCCTCGTGGATACAGCAGTTAAGACAGCTGAAACAGGTTACATGCAGCGGAGACTGGTAAAGTCTCTTGAGGACTTGTGTGGCCATTATGACCTCACAGTAAGGTCATCGACTTGTGACATTGTCCAGTTTGTGTACGGTGGTGATGGTCTTGACCCGACCGACATGGAAGGTAAAAACAAGCCTGTCGATTTTCAAAGAGTGCTACAAGTTGTTCAAGCAAACCAACCCTGCTTACAAGAGGATGCACTATGTAGTAAGACACTGGTTGAACAGACTGAAGAATCACTAAAAACACAAACAAGCATCAGCGAAGAGTTTAAGAAAGAACTTTTAGAATTTGTTGAATCCTATGCACTAAAGTTGAACAAAACTAGAACCAGTTATGGTATTAACGACAATGGTTCGACGCAGCCTGCTGTGTTGTATCAGTTGCTTAGAGTAACCTCTACTCAGCTAAAAGAGTTTGTTAGGATTTCATCATCGAAGTACATGAAAGCTAGATTGGAGCCTGGCACGGCTGTGGGAGCCCTCTGCGCTCAGAGCATTGGTGAGCCTGGTACACAAATGACTTTAAAGACATTTCACTTTGCTGGTGTTGCCTCTATGAATATCACTCTGGGTGTGCCAAGAATTAAAGAAATAATCAATGCATCTAAGAACATCAGTACACCCATCATAACAGCTCACCTACAAAACGATAAAGATCAAGACATGGCAAGAGTTGCAAAAGGGCGCATTGAAAAAACTACTTTGGGTGAGATTTGTTCACTTATGGAGGAAGTTTATCAGCCAGATGACTGCTACATTTTGCTGAAATTGGATTTACAGAGATGCAGATTGCTTAAAATTGAGGTCAATGCAGAAACAGTGCGATATAACCTCTGCACGTCAAGACTGCCTATCAAACCCAATCAAGTCACAATACAGGGCAAGGATATCATAACCATACATCCCGCTGCATCAACAAAGCAGTCCCTGTACCACATAATACAGCTGCTAAAGGAAGCAATACCTAAAGTGATTGTTCAGGGCTTGCAAGAAGTGTCAAGGGCTGTCATTCATGTTTATGAGTCTGGTGCAGGCGCAGAAAAATACAAGTTACTCGTTGAAGGAAACGACTTACGTGGTGTGATGGCTACCACTGGTGTAGTCGGGGAACGTACTACTTCTAACAACACTATTGAGGTTGAAAAGTGCCTTGGAATTGAAGCTGCTAGACAAACCATTATTAATGAGGTTGAATACACGATGGTTAACCATGGTATGAGCATTGATCGAAGACATTTGATGCTTTTGGCTGATTTAATGACCTACAAAGGAGAGGTTTTAGGCATAACTCGCTTCGGTTTAGCTAAAATGAAGGAAAGTGTTTTGATGCTTGCCTCGTTTGAGAAAACAGCTGATCATTTGTTTGATGCTGCATACTATGGACAAACTGATGTTATTACTGGTGTTTCTGAATGCATTATAATGGGCATTCCCATGAATATTGGATCTGGCATCTTTAAGCTATTGCATAAGCCAAAAGGCAAGGTTGTGGCTAAACAGCGAAAATTGATTTTTGACCAACCTGAGTTACATGTTAACATCTAAAACCTATGGAGTATGCTACACAAATTGCTACCACCTTTAACATAGGATTGTATAATATGAAGTCTTTAATTGGGGTTTTAAGAAGTTACATTTCCAAGCCTTATTACTAATTAGTAAACATTGATTTCTTTTATCGACTTTGATTGTATTTGATTATGGAGGACTTAAAATTGTGTTACTTAAACCCATTTTGCTAGGCCATAAGTTCCCGCCATTATGTTTGGCAAAGACTTCCAACATTTGAAGTATAGTTTCCTGATTTTGGGCCCAGGTTCTGAGCAATACGCTGTCGCATTGCCAGTCAATTGGAAACGGCACTAATGGATTTAATTGCAGTGTTGTTTTTGCTGAACTTAAACAGTTAATGGTGCTACATGATAATTATTTGTTGTGGTCCTGGTTTAAAAACATTACATCATTGACTTTTGCCCTGCAGTTCACTTTGTGTGTTCCATTCCCCTGGTGGTGCCTTGTGCATTTTATTTGTCAATCATAAACACTGATATGTTGCTGCTATTGCATGACTAGTTGCTGCTGCAAAGTTCCTAACTGTGTGTTCCAATTATGTTGTTCAACACTTTTAATTCAAAATTCTGTTCTGAATAGGGCTACCAGCTAATTTTGGACATATTTTGGTTAATAAATGTGAAATAATGGCCTTGTTTTGCATATAGTTTACTTGTTTTTTGGTTGTAACTTGAACACAGATAACAAACCTTTTGGTGAAATGACATTTCTTCTTCAGCAGGAATAGTGGTTATGTAATATAGCACTGCATATTGAAGTAATGGACATACTTGCAATGTAAAAAGCTGACAAACAAAACAGACTGGTTGAGTGTGCCAAGGCTGTCCAGCTGTTTTTTCCTCACCAGGATATGAATGTTGGCTGGAATGACTGAGGTGAGCCATGATATTGGTTGCTCTTTATTTGTCTGTTTGTCTGTAGTCTTTTATTTTGTTGTTAAGATTTTTCTTTCTTATGTGTTGCATTTATTGGGCATTGCGACACCTAAATCAGTATTTTTCATCCTTTTGGGGTCATGGTGCCTGCTTTTTGTAATGAAAAGTTATTGCTGCCAGGCATAATTTCAAGTTAATAGAGCTCTCCTAGCAATTGTAGTTTTATTCTGACGTTTCAACGTTCTATACAGGTCACCTTTATCAGGGTAAATAAAACTCAATGTGCATAGTGCAGTGCACGATTATAAAAACGTTATGTAACGATACCTTGTAGCCAGTGGTGAGATTCAATTTTTTTGTCAGCTGGTTCTATCACAAAAGACATATTTTTCAACCGGTTCTGTTACAAAAAGTCGCATTTCCATTGACCAGTAATGCTGACTGGTTCGCTGATCTCATAAAATTTTGTGAGACGGTTCCATAGAACCGGTTCGAACCGGCTGAATCCCACCACTGCTTGTAGCCTATTTTGCCTCATATGTTTTATAACAAAACTAGAGAATATACCAATACACTTAATCGTGTTCTCATTTGTTTGCCAGTATACTAACATTATGTATATAGCAAGCCAGCTTCCTGATATTATAGTCAGGTTAAAAGTGTTCTTGTGGCATGGTTACTCCTATACAAAAACACATAAGAGCTTGGACAAAATTATACTTTTATAAGAATTTGGATCCAATTTTAGGTTGTGGCAATGATGCTTCAAATTTTGTTTTAAAAAATCCATTTTAACTGCAATCAAACAGAATTTATGTTCAGAGGTTTTATATTACATCTAATTGTGTTTGATTAAGACATTTAAATGCGGCGACTTTATTTGAGCAATCAATAATGCTATTTACTGAAAGAAAATGAATAATAATGGCCTATATTAGTTTAATCAATACATTAATCTCTTTAATATTTTTTTTCTAGAGCAACCATCACTATGGAATCTATTGGTTTGGCGTGGCTCTAGTACTGGGTGCTCTCACTTTTGGATTTTTCGGTTTATTATACTTTATTCTGTATTTGGCCTGCTTCGCTGCTGGGTAATATGTTGATTTGTGTAGTTTAAATTCTCATGTTACATATGTTGTGATGTTAAAAAACCTTGCTCTATTTTGAATTGTGCTGTAAATAAGACATCATTGGCTTTGTAGAAATAATTTTGTAAACCATGACCAAATTGTTATAAAGCAC
Organism: Phallusia mammillata; assembly: GCF_965637545.1. NCBI lineage: Eukaryota > Metazoa > Chordata > Ascidiacea > Phlebobranchia > Ascidiidae > Phallusia > Phallusia mammillata. The sequence goes on along the minus strand of NC_137252.1, from coordinate 34,094,473 downwards.
TGTATTGATGAATGAAATAACTCGATAGGTTTTTTAAATGCTTTTGGAGACGAACTGTCAAATTAACCTATAATTCTCTCTGCCAGAAGAAATTTGCATTTAATTTTTTCTAGTCATGTGTGCTAGTGTTTGATTTAAAGTTCACACACATTAATTTGCATGAAATATTGGTTTACTAAAGTTAATAAAGGTTAGCTGTATATATTCCATATTCACCATGTCTATTTAAGACATCTTTGTGTAAAATTATCAATGCATTTTTTAACTTTACTACAAAATTTTATGTGAAATTATTGCGTTACTGTAAAAAAATGTTACCTACATAGCTACATTTTACCACTTTAAAAATTTTATTTTTTTAAATAAAAGTCTTTAATGTACTGTTTTTTTGTATTTAAGGCTGGTCACTATTATTTCATTATCAAAAAACATTTTTTTTCAGACTTGTTGCAATTTTATATGACCACAGTTACAATGAAGTGGGTGGCCAAAGTCACTACTTTGCCAATACATTGGTTCCAGAAGCATTGCCACTGTACTCTGGTATTGACAAGGTAATCTAAAACCTAATGCTCTATTGATTTTCCAAGTAATTGCTGCTCTTAACATGCAGCCTCTAAACATGCTTAATTAGCTCCTAATGCATTTGCAACAATAGTAAATCCTATTGTTGTATGGCTATTGAGTTCTTTTCTTCTTGGGATATACAGATAACGGCAATTGACTACGCACAAAGAGAATTAAAAGCAGATCAAAGATTAACTGGCTCATCGAATATTGATGAAAAAATACACGAAGTAAGTGCTATTAACTAAATGTCCTTGGTATCCATGATTACAAAGGTAGTTGTTATATTGAGTTACCCAAATATTGAGTTATTTTCCTAGAAACTTAGCAGTGGTAGTTGTTTACCAATACCGAGAAATGCACCTCAATAGCCCTATTTTCCAAAAAATGCGTTTGTAGGGTGTAAAATGTATGTGGCTGTATCTCACATTCAAATTCTGTCTTGCTTTTTTCAGTGTGTGGAATACCTGTTACGCGACTATGTCAAATACTGGTACAACGATTTGTCTGATGACCCTGAGTTGCTACATTATTTTCGTGTCTCGTTGCATGATGTAATCCGAGCATTCGCAATGAGGTACTTTTTCATGTTGCCTGGTTTCGAATATATATGTTCTGTTTCCATCTTTAAATAGTTTTACTATATTTTCACTGCTATAAACACTCTAAAACTAGATGACATTTGGAGTTTAGCAACTGAATTTAGATTTGAAGATGTCAAAACTGAAAAATGACATATGATTATGAAACTACACTTTTTAAACAAGAAAATGCAAACTAATGTTTCTGCATAATACAATACAACTTTTAAACACTTACTGCTATTGTCATTATCTTTAGGTAAAAAATGAAATATATACTGTTTGTAGGTTGTGTTGTGAACCAATGTAAATTGGGCTCGATTGCCAGTACATATATCTACTTTACAAATACATAATTACACAACGTTGAATATTTTAGATGCAAAGTTATCGACTGGCAGCCATACTTAACAACAAACTTGGTAGATGACTTCGCCTCGCATGTAAAGTTGTTTCGTAAAGCACAAGACAAAATGCAAAAACTGCAGGTAAATTGTTTGTTATCTTATATTGGACTGTGTTTATTTAGAAGTCTGTTTATTTTGTATGGATTGTATGTTGTGATGTCTTTAGCAAGTTTATTGTACTTTTTGTGTAATTTTTTGTATTCTTGTGTTAAGAGGTTGTTGTCTGTTATTTAGTTTGTTTTCTTAGGGTTAAGCATTAAATGTGGGAAACTTCACTATAGGTTATATATTTGTAGAATTTTCGGATGACTGAAATATTTCAATCAATACACAGTAATCATTGACCATGTGCTTTTTGGGGGTGTGCAACGTGTATCTATTTTGAACACTTAAGAGCAAAAAAAATATTTGTTAGCCCCAACAAATGCACAAAACAACTCCAGTGCTTTAATCAAAACATTATTTTATATTTTATGGTTTGTTAAAATAACTACAGTTGTACAATTTGCCACAATAGTTCTATTTGAATAAGGTACATATGGTGTCGCAAAGGTAAAATATAGTTGTCTTGATTTCATAAGGGTGAATGAATTGATGTTTGAAATAAGCATAATGTTCATTGTAGTCTTCATCCACCAAGCAACAAGCCGGGTGTTTCTAGTTTAAAATATACAGTGTGGCGTAAAAGTCTCAATTAACTATGTCTTACATCCACCTTGAACCACAAGTATATTTGTTAGGTTTCATCCAATGCTTTTAAGCAAAGAATTCAGGCTATGCAGGTAAAACTCAAAATAGTGATTTGATAACTCTTTCCTACATTTCATATTCAATCTTATTATCAAGGATTATGTAGTATGTGCATGCAGAAATTATTGATTTTTCTACATTTCCGATTTGAATTGTGCTTGAAACTGAATGATTGATTGCTCGTGGCATGGAATAGGTTTTGTTTATCTGTTTTTCTGTAGTATTGAATGCTGTCAAAAATTTCCTATCAATATAAAAGTAAATAAAAACCAAGTATTTAAAACAACATTTGTTTTTCAAAAAAGGAGCATCTATGTTTGTTTTTTCCATTTCTGCTATTTTTTACTTCATTTTGACAGTTAAATGCATTTAGTTTTGGAGAACTTTATCCTTATTTAATCAATTACAATTTGACAGAATACATCTTTATCCCATTAAGAGATTTTTTTGCGAACTGATTTCGTTCCAAACTTTAATGATGTCACCTAATTGAATAAATGCAATATGCTGTATGTATTTGTAATCCCTATTTGCCATGGAATGCATTAAGTGTTTCTGTCACGTCTGTGTTTAATAATATATATATATTTGCTGATGTAATGATGTTTAAATCTAACCTATTGAGCATGATTTTTTTCACATGGCCATTCCAGTGGTAGGTTAGTAATAAGCAAGGTCTAATTTCAGTTAAACTCCAGTGGAGTGGTTGCTAGTGGCTATTATGTATTAACTGGCATGTAAATAGGTTCTGCTTTGTTAGTCCTGTATCTTTCAAAGTTGTTAGTTACCAAGGTGGTGCTCATGAGATTGGTACATTGCCCAGCAACAATAAATGACATTGAAACATACTCATTCACTTTGCTCGTTAATGATACAAGATTCTGTTTGATTAAGTTAAAGCTGATTTAGGTAAAATATATTTGTCTCCAAAATAAAGATATATGGCTGATAATAAAAGTTCAAAATGTATTTATTTCATACAAATAATACCTCAATCCTTTGTAATAAATGTGTATTTACTTTGTCATACAATATCTAATGAACAGTTTTTAACAGAACAAGTTTTACTTAACAAGAGTAAGACCAATCTACATAAACTCAAATCTTGACTTAATGGCTTGCTTTTAGTTGCACTATCTGTTTCCTTCACCAGAGATTACAATTTTTAATGAACTTTTTCACCTATCTATCAACTGTTGTTGTTATATGTTTAGCTTTAGCTTTGCATCACCTATGCATGACCCAAATTATATTATCAATAACAATTTGTACTGCTAGATGCTTGAGTTTGCATTTACAAATTTCATGTCCTGTGCTTAACTTATAGGTATGAAATAATTTTGAAGCCATTTTTCACAGGCAAATGACCAAGGTGACGACCGGGCAGACACAGCATCTGTTAATTCAATCCCAACATCAATGAACAAAAATTTTTCAAATGCAAATGACAATGCAAGCCAAGAGGTATGTGCTTTTATGGGACTGGAGTCAAAATAGCATGGTATAGTATCAGACAGTTGTGTACACAAAACTAAAGACTCTTAATACGCGTTTTTGTGTGTGTGTTTTTTTTTTTTGAAAAGTTCTTATTTGTGGTCTTGACCCTTTAAAACCCTTTGTTTTTACACATAATTAAGAACGTTTTGTCTATTTTTCTTTTTTGTCGGTTAAACCTTAAAAGTCATTTTTTTCATATTTCTGTACATTTCCGAGCAACTCATTTCATACTCAGTACAAGCAATTTATTTTACTTCCATTTTATTTAATCCATTGTCCTGAAGAGTTGGTGATCTTTTTTGTCCAGAAATGTAAAATGAACACAAAACATATTTGTTGCATATTTTAGGACTTCTGTTGTATTTTTGTTTTAGGAAATCCCCAAAATTGAAGATTTATTTTTCGACAACGAAGTTTCACTTGAAAAGATTTGTCGCGAGCTCATATCATGTGATGTAAAAAAACAGTGTGAATATTTGCAGGTGAGAACAGTATTTTGCAATAGTATTTGTTTTTCTTAAAAACCACAATGAACTCCAAAAGTAGCTTCTAGAATAAATTTCTTTGAAAATTTTCGACAATCACATATTTTGTTGAACAATAGAAATAATTATACTTGAAAGCAGCTTGATAAAAGACAAGACTGTCGGGTTTGTATGTAGTGTAACTGTTTGAATGCAGAAGTTTCAACAGCAGCATGCACTAATGATGACAACCGCTGAAAACAAACATGTTGACAGTTTGTCTTTTGTTTAACCTGTTTATGTATCAGTATATTTGACGATGATTAGGCATTAATGTGGTTTGAGGTTTCTGTTACTTATGTTGGCACTGTCTACCCCATTTGTGCTTGTATTTTTCAGGATGTGTGTGAAGTCTTACTTTACCTTTTATTACCTGAAGATGATTTTCATTGCAGGCCGTTAAAGTATTTATTACGGGTAAGTGAGAAAAACAGATTTGTTCTACATTAATATGAGTCTCCTTGCCGAAAGTGGACTTATATGCTTTTCTCTGTATTTTTTTGCTAATGGTTTCTACAGCTCAGTATTTAGTACATGTCAACAAATTTATACATAAATTGATTTTGAAATGTCTCAAAATTTATGATGTTGTTAGTCTTGCAAGAAAAATAATTTAATTATCGCAGCTCATAAACCTAATTGTAGGTTATTATAAATTTGTTCTCAACCAAAACCACAAAAATTTAAAATAAAGATTTCCACTCAAAACTTGTATTTGTAATTCTTTGCCTCGAGCTACACAAACTTTGTGTCTGGTGTATTGCAGCGATTTTATTTTTGTGCCTTTAAACCTGTATTTAAAACTTTTTGCAGGAAATTATGGTACAAGGCATATTTCTCCCTATGTTCAAGTTGTACAGCGACCCTGACTACCTCAATCTGTATGTTAATTGGCTGGTAGGTGCAACTTCTTTGTTGTTTTATATTCGCCATGATTCTTTTCCCTGTTGTAAGATTTGGTAATTTTTATTACATAGCCTGACTGGAAAAGTGTTTTGGGTTGACATTTTCAGGCCCTTTGCAGGTCAATTTCATTAAGGCAGAATACTCCGCAAGGAAAAATAAACTAAGAGCAAAAAAGAAGCTACCACAAGCAAAACACATATATTGCAAGTTGTATAGCAACTTTTTGTCAAATTAATTGTGAAAATTTCATTTAAATTCTTTATTAGCCACCAACAAAAAGTATTTATTGTAATATGTCCCGTATAAATAAAGTAAGTTCTCGGAACATCATGGACACTCTTCATACTGTCACATGTTCTGTGGTATCACTTTATTAATGTAAGCTTTCTAATCTTGATTTAAAAAATGTTTTTTTCTTTCAACTCCACTGCAAATGAGACATTTTTTCACACTTGTTAGGTAGAAGTTGGTGTTAATAATGTTTATTCACTTTCCAGGTTAGTGACAATTGTGTGAGTAGCGAGTGGTTTTTGTCTGTCTTGCGTCGTAGCAGCATCCTCGGTGAACTCCATGCTGTCCGAGAAAAAGCCGAAGAAGAAATCAATAAAATAAGGTCAAAAGATACAGTGGGAGACGGTACGTGAACTACAGTAAAAAAACAAAAGTTTAATTCAATTTCGACTTAAAATAAACTACAACCATCACAACTGACTGTAGGCTGAATAAATCTTTTGTTTAGTGATTTTTGTGGTTAAATGCAATAAATTACTCTTGATGGCAATATTTTTTTTCCAAAAACTTAGTTGCCTGATGATTTTTCCTACAAGTTTAGCTTGTAATGTATAGCTATAGCTAATTCATATGCATTATCTTTCATACTGAAACAGCATGTTTATTCAGAACCGACTATCTCATTTGAAAATCATTTATGCACTGTTTTATTTAATATAAATTATTCAAACCAAATGTAATAGGTAACCTTAACATCACAGACCTAAGGTGTTTGTGTTCATAGTTCTGTGTTTATGACATTGAAATATTGATTAGGCTTTACATGCTTTATGTATTTAAAATCAAATACATGATGACATTTTTGTGTTGTTACGCTGGGTTCTGGAAATGGATTAAACAGAATTGCTTTAAAGACGAATCAAGGGAGTTTTTTTTTATCATATAATATACACTTAACAGGCAACAAATGTTTAAAAACTTGCTCTTTTGGGGGGCTTATTCACCAGTTTAATTTGTTAGAAGAAATATAAAAACTGATGTTTATTAACTTTTTTATTAACATTAACAAGTCAAGTCAAATTTATTTGCATTGTTATTTCGTCTCATTTAATCACTGAAAAGGACACTGAAAAATCATAAGTTTAAAATATCTCTTTCTTGAATTTCTCTTCCATGTTACTTAAAGCTATTTATTATGGGTCCCCTTCCCTGAATCCCTTTCCCTATATTTTTTTTTCTTTTTTTCCGTCTAACGCGGATTTGTTTCCATGTTTTGGTCAAGAAAGAATGGTTCAATTTTTTTCAAATTTACACACATTATAGGAATTGGTCTAAAGATGGTCCATGTGAATTTTGACCCCATTTGATCCCTCGGTTTACCCACAGCCCGCCAAAATGTGAAGTAGTTGTCGGTTTCCAAATCGAGTCAAGTGTCTTGTTACTTGGACATAAATATATTTGTCAATTTGAAAAAAACATTTAATTTTGTGCCAGATCTAATTATCTGCTCTTTTGACAGATATAACTGTAAAACAGCAGCTGAGCAGCATGAGATATGTGAAAACATTTTGCGAGCGTAAAATTCACCAACAGCATGAGGGAAATGTTTATGTTGATGGCGGAGATCTGGTGAGTGACTACAGCTACTGGTGGTAAAAAGTTCCAAACACCAATATGTGAAATAACTATCAACAGTATATTGTGCCAATACACACCTTGTTTTTCAAAAAGTGCATGACATCTAAGTTACATCGCATGAACCAACTGTTTTAAATTTGCAGGATTTTTTCCCATGTTTGTTAAAAGGATATTCGCCATGTTTAAAGTTTCCTGGCTATGTTGTGACTATACATCTCATTGTTTCTCTAAAAGTGTTTCTGAGATGTATATATATAGTGGATGTATATATTGCTAAGGTTTCATGAATGTGTTGTTATAATCAGCTACAAAATGGAATTGTTTGAATGTTACCAACAAAGTACATACACTATATGTAACCTCTATGTCTGTATTGTGTTTAATCTAGCTTTGTTTCAAGTCTGGGTCCGGTGTTCCGAAACAAATTTTTATTGTCCAGGGCCTACCCTACACAATCTTATTGGCACAATTTATTAACTGATGTTTAATTTGTTTTTTAGTATTTGGAAGGATTGCAGCCCGAACAACGTAACAAACTTTATAATTTACCACTGAGTGTAATTCTGCGGAACAATGTTGCATTGCAAATTTTTATCGGTAAGTTGCAATGTTAGCTGTTATTATAACTTACACTGGTTTAACAAATTGCATAAAGATACATTGTGGGATTTTTAATGTTCTCTGATGACAAGATAAACTTCATTAAAAAAGTTAAAGTGTGATTTAGGTAGAAAACCCATAGGTTGAAACAGTGTGCACTGTCTGCAGCTTATCATTTATTAGCTTGATGATTTTAATAAGTGTGATCTATTCTATTGTCATAATATATTTACTGACAAAAAAGGCATAAATTTGAAACGGAATTCACAGTGTAGGTGGTACTTGTTTGTTTTGTTCTTTTGTGTCCAGCACAGCCATCACCACTCGTTCAAATCTATTTTGTTTGATATTAAATGTTGATCTTTCTATTTAAAACCACCTCCCACACAAAGCGTGTGTATATTTGCCATTATGTTTCCTGTAGGTTGTGTTTGCTTGACGACTAATACATTTTACACACTGAACAATAACCGTATGGTTAAACCTTTGGATTGACATTATAAGTGTCAAATTTAAAAAGATTTTGTTTTGGGTTGAAAAAAGTGAGAAACTGAGCAATATGATTTAATCATAAACATAACTACCAAAGAACTTGTATATCCCACTGTTGTCATCATCAGTGCAGGTTGTCAAACAAGCTGTAGAACACAAACCGAGCTTTACAACAGAGATTGTTGAAACGTCTGCATGATGTATTCTAAATACACGAGTTCTTTGGCAGTTATGTTTTTGATTAAATTACTCTTCAAGTCCGTGTATAGTGTTCCTGACCAATATTAATTTTAGACTTATACGTAGTTGGTTATTATCACTTTAAGATTTATGGCAGTATTAGAATAATTATTTATGTTATGTATTGAAATACAACATTATTGATTGTGGGATATGACACGTGTTCGAGCTTCCTGGTGACGTCACCTGTAGTATTGCCTTTTCACGTCACAAAACATATGACGTCATATGCCGGATATACTCAAGATATGCAAAATAGTGCAAATGGCTTGAAATGGCATATTTTACGTTTTTAGAGACATTTATTTTTAGTTTAAATAATAATAATACCACAACACGCTTTATAGTTATTTTAAAATTAAAAAGAAACGTAATTGTGTTTTTGCCGGCTCTATGACGCAATAGTAAGTAATTTACAGGTTTATTAACAGTCGAATTTGGTATTTGTTAAATAAGTCCAAAACGTGGTTGAAATTGCAATGACTTTATGCAGTAGTGATACCGGCTAATACATTTCTGCTTGGCGCGGCGTTTAGGCTAGACGAGTCTGGGTCGTGCGTTGATTGACATCTTGCTAAATATTCTTCGTGTCATGAAAGGCCTTACTACACACCACATGGCTGTCTACCGTTAAAATGGGGATGCATGCTCATTTTCTAGGGCGGTTGTACGAACAAAATGTATCCATTTGTGTAAATAAAATAATTATTTTCAACACTAATAGGTTATTTACTTCAAGAGAATCATGTCATACGTTTTTTTTTCTGTCTAACGCTGGTTTACACGCTTAATAGATAGGCATCTGAAATTGGTCTTTATAAATTTAAATGCAGTTAATCATCAGTCCCATAAAAGACGTAAAGTTTTTCATTTTTAGAAAGTTTTACTAAAACATGTGCTCTAGTTCCAGTTAACTTTAATTCCATTCATTAAGGAAACCTATTAGTGAGCTTCTTAAAAGTTTATGTTACCACGACACATTTTGTGGCATTTTGTTTTATAGAATACATGCAGTCTGTAAACGGTCAAGCCTACCTCTTTTTCTGGCTCACTGTGGACGGTTACAGGGCGTCGGCCGAACAACAGCTCAACGAAGTGAAAATACAACAATTGCAAGGTGTGTATTTAATATATCGAGTCAAATCTTGCACTTGGTCCCACACATGCTCATTTATCTTTGTCAATTGACCTGTTTCATGTCGTACATGAATCTTCTAACGCCGTTTCGCGGCACGTTTTTTTCTCCATTTTTTTTTTAAGTAAAACAGAAAGATCGAAACACATAGGCTTTTTCAAATGAATCATAGTATTGGATCTTCGCAATTTTTAACCAAAATACATATCTGTACATTGTCGCCCTAAAATTTTCTTTTAATTGTGCACGTAAGGAAATTCCTTAACTGAATCCTGTCTTTCCACAGTTCGCCATTTTCGAGATTTTCCAGTTTAGAGCCTCGTTAGTGTTTTGAAGTGACATTTTTTGTTACTTTTACAGGCACTGTGCAGGGTCGTCCGGATATGGAGATGTTACGAATGATCGGGCGTAATATATACGACCAGTACCTGAGCAAACACGTAAGTACATTGTAATACACAAAATATATACATGGCAGTCCTGTGCATGAAATAACACATGACATAATGTTTATACATGGGTTTAATGAATAGAGTTTGACACATGTCGCTATGTAGCTTTAGTAACTACTTTCACTATGCCATATTAGGTAGCATTGCAGTACGCATACAAATCAATAAGTCGCCCATTAGTTCAGGTCAATATGTAACTATTTTGGGATCACAATGTGTCAAACAGTGGTTCCCAACTCAACGAATTCCTCACTTAACAATTCAAAACATTTTCATTCCTTCCCAATGCACTACATATTAGATGCTAAACAATACAAAGATATTTAATCTTGAGTCTTTTATCAACTTCACAGGTCATATTCCCAGGGCTGAAGTGTCTATTTACAAACCACATTTGAAAATTAAACAAAAAAATCCTACCTAAAGTTTTAAAATCCCCCCATGGTAAAATTTCCCCACTTCTGTAGTGAATTTTAGTGAAAATGTACATTTACAAACCACATGTAAAAAATAAAGTAAATTCCTCCCTGGTTCAGAACCACTGTTTGTATCATTATTGGTTGTACAATCGGTAGGGGGGATTGCCAAAACATTTAACAGCAGATTTTAAGACCAGTATGTTTGTCATGAGTATTCATTATGCTGCTGTTAAATCTTATCCTTATAATTACCAGGCCCAGCCCCGTGTCCCGCTCGATCAAACCATCGATCGTCAATTGCAGAAGAAACTTGAAAGTAGTGAACCATCACCTTATCTGTTCGACGACATTCAGCAAAAAGTAAGTCACCACATGATGGCACACAAGAGCTGACTTGTCAGAAATTTAAGCAAAACTAAGTTTGTACGCAATGTGCGTGCTACATTTTGTTGCAATGACGACAAGCACTTGTATTTTGGATTTGTTTTGTAAATAATTCCATTTGAATAAGGAACTGAAGATGATAATAGAACTAACTAGCTTTGCATACATTACAGACATATGTTCCTGTACTTTAATTATATTTTGATGAGAAAAGTGTCTTGAAAGCATTACTGACCACTCTTGTTTAACTGTGGTCTGTTAAACAGAATGGATTTTACGATATTATTTACAGACCAGTGGTGATCAGGTTATGGTCTGTTATATGCGATTTTACCTCTCATTCTAAAAAACATGTTTAAATTCATAAATCATAGTACCCCAGGCCTTTTTGAAATAACGAATCAAGCCGGCCACCCAGCATTACCATATGGCAATGCACAGACTAGAAGAAAACTAGTCTGCGGTGGGATTCTAACCCCCAACAGGAGTCGTCCCGGGACTAAAATGCTTGGATATTTCTAACATATTGAAATTATATCTTTAAAAAAACGGTATTTTATTCTTGGCATTGTGTTGCAGGTGTTCATTATTATGCAAAAAGATGAAAACTTCTACCCAGCATTTAAACAAAGCACACTGTATATGAAGTTACTGGCAGAACTTGACCTTCTGCGTGAACCGAGTTTTACGTCAGCAGACACCAACGGTTCCGCTTCTGGCTCGGTAAAAGTCGTTTATTATATTTACCTGTCAGATTATGGGTAGAGCTACTAACACCATAACGAGAATCTACCCCCAAATTTGATTTCGCTTTCACAAGGGGGCGTAAAGAGTTGAATTTTTATTTAGCGGCTATAAATGGGTTGGGTTGGAAAATATTTACATAAAATTCTTACATTAGTAACTAATTGTTTGGGTTAGTTTTATTGAATTTTAAGTGCTAATACCTTACCCCGACCCTAATAGCCCTAACCGTCAGCATTATTGGAGATATAACCAATCAAATTTGGGGGTAGATTCTCGTTATGGTGTTAGTAGCTCTACCCAGATTATGGTAGAGCTACTAACATAAGAACTCGCATCAGAAAAGGTGGTTAAATACCGATAGGTGGCGTAAAGAGCGCAGTTATTTAAATTAACAGTGAGATTGGGGAAGGGCTGGGAAATAAATTTAACTTTAGTAACTAAGTTTATAAGTTGATTTGATTATTATTATTATTATTATGAAGCCTCACCCCGACCCTAAAAGCCCTAATCGTCAGCATTTTCACAAAAAAGCATTTTTAATATTCGCAAATTATCTTTGCGCCACCTATCGGAATTTAGCAAACTTGTTAGTGTGAGTTCTGATACGTATTAGTAGATTTTCCTCAGATTATATTGTGTCACTCTTAAGAACTACCATTGGTACACCTGTTAACTGTTAAAAGACGGTTTTAATTTAAATTTGCAGAACTAATAAAGCTATTTTTCAGATACGTATTTAGACAGTTTAATAGTAGATACATATACTAAACTGTATACTAAACTCAATAACGCTCTTCTGGCAAATGTATTGTTTGTCCTAACATTTAGACGTTGAAAAGTAGGTGCAGAAACAAAACTGCTGCAACAAAATGCATTTCTTACATATCTGTCGGGTCATTTTGATTTTCGATTAAACTTCTTAAAACTCGTTGTTTTTCAATTTCAGTCCATGGACGAGTTGGCGATTAACGAAAATGAAGAACCGATTAAGCTCACTGCTCTTATTACACAAACAGGTCAGTTGATAGGTTAACCAAATATCGGTGTATATGAGAAGCGCTTGTTAAGAATGGATTTTACAACTCAAGGCAAATTTGAATGTGTTGTGGGTGAATATATGTAAACAACTCATTAGGTTAGCTAAATTAGTGTATTGTAAAAATTGATGTTAGGTCTTGTTTCAAAATTCGCCTTGGAAGTAAATTATAGCAAATTCGGAATTGTAGGTTAAACAAACTTGGAGTAAAATTCTCTAAAACTATTTAAAAGATAACCAATAGAAATATAGTTGAGTACTTTTGGAAAATAGCTTATGGGCTGCTTTTTGGAAAGAACAGTAGCTTCTCTATTTAACCATATTGTCATAAAATTTGTACAGGAATTTGCAGAGAGCACGGCAAAACCTATGCTCTATATGCAATCACCGTCACCCGCCACTGGTCTGGAGGCAAAAACGAATCTTGGGATACTTTCCGACGATATCGAGAATTTCACGACCTGCATGTCAGTCTCAAGGAAAACGTAAGATTATGTTTGCTAAGATGAACATGTATCAATAACTGGGATCAACCCTAACGCGTTCATGCAGTCCAGCGACAAACGCACTTGTAATATACCACAGTACGCCAGGTCTCTTGAAAGCGTAATACAGAATCAGCCGGTCACCAAGCATTCCTATACGGCTACGCTTAGGCTAAAATGAGGCATATTTGGTGACTGGCTGATTAGGTATGACGCCTTTATTAGGTCTGGCGTAGTATGTTTGCTGCAATCCTTTGTTAGAAGAGATGTGCAATATTTTTTACCCGAATTTACAGATTGTAAGGATACAATTTTTAACACACAGTTCAAGTTAACACAGTCTAATTCCGCATACCTACCGATTTTGCGCTTGTTCGTATTTACCCCAAAAACATGGCATAAATGGAAAAAAAACAAAAAACGTGTTTTTGCCGGTTATCTCGAAAAGGGTAATATTTTCTTTTTCTTGGAATTTTCTGCATGCAAAAAAACTTTTTCTACTTAGAATTTTCTGCATGCAAGTTTTTGTGCTAAGAAAGTCTATTATGTTTGTTTTGCTGCCAAATATCAGTGCAGAATGCAAATCCACAACGAAATTTCGGTACTCACAGTTATCCAGTTTGTATTCGCTACAGCGACTGACAGCGACTGACAGCGCTTATAGAAACATACAATATATTTTCCACACATATACAGTATAACCTTTATCCATTATTCAATTCTTTGCAGGGAAGTAACCTTGGAAACTTAGGGCTGCCTGGGAAAACATTTTTCAAGGATCTTAAAGAGGATTTCCTTGAGAAGCGTCGTGCTGAGCTGAACCAATACCTGAGCACTATACTAAGTTTACGCCATCCTCCCAAGTCGATGGAATGCTTGCATTTGTTCCTAGACGCCAAAGCTTACCAAAAAACCTCTAAAACTTTCGCCAGCAAGGTAAGCTATGCCAACTGAATGAATTCAAAAGCCGCAGTGTTGCGTTACGTTTTGGTAAGTTTTTTTACAGTGACTTAACGCTAAACCAAGGCCCCCACAGATTTTTTCTGAGCAAGTCCGATAACTGGTCATACACAAAAGCTTTCTGATGACCACTTTGAGCAACGTTAGATGTGCATGGTTTGGTCACACGCCAGTTTATATGTGTCTTGACAAATGAGTACACAGAGAACCAATATTAATAGCCTTAGATTTGCACACTGTGGCCACGCACCAGTTAATGTGTAGCATAGATTTGGACGTGTTTAACTATACACACAAGCTCTCTTAGGACCATTGTGAGCAACATTAGATGTGCATGCTATGGTCACATACTAGTTTATGCGCAGCATAGATTTTGATTTGTCTGGGCATACAGACAAGCTCCCTGAGTACGCCTAGGACCACTGTGAGCAACATTAGATGTTCACACTGTGGCCACACACCAGTTTATGCACAGCATAGATTTCCATGTGTCTGGGCATACACACTCTCTGACTACACTGAGGACCAGTCTAGAAAGAACATATATTCTACTTCGCTCTTCAAATGCAGTTACAACAATTTATTTTCACAGGTTGATACAATGATGAGAACTTCGGTGAAAAGCGTCACTAACTTCGTCACTCAAGCTCCCGATAACTTAATAGACGGAATCCAACGAGCCTCGGACAAAGTTTCAGACGGATTCATGAAATTTTCTGACCGACTTCCGGGTTCCGGTTCCGAAAGGAAAACTTCCGCTGAGGAGTTGAGAGAACAAATGGATTACAATGTGAGTCAAATAATATGTTAAAATTGAATTTATTTTACAGTAATAACGCTTTTTTTTATCTGAAATTTGATTTTAAAAGACTAACAAAACTGTGCAGCAAAGAATTTTTGGCGCCAACAACAAATCTTGTGTTTATGTAATCAATGTCAAAAGCAATACAATCACTACTATTAATAACATACAAAAAACAAACCAGTTTTATATTTTTGTCATTGTGACTGTATAATTAAACTGCATAGAAATAATAAAATATAAATTTTAAATTAAATTAAAAAAAAGATTTAAATTACCAATGATTTTTCATTAATATAATTTTTTGAATCGAATATTTAGTATTGCTATACTAATGGTTACGACTTTTTATCATATATTAGATCGACAATAATATTCCACTTGGCATTCTTCTTCTGCTCATGGACGAAGTTTTCGATTTAAAGAAGCGTAACCAATGGTTACGGAGACAAATAGTGGCAGCTCTCCAGCAAGTGATTCGAGCAATATTCGGAGATCGAATGAATAAAAAGATTGTCGATTATGTGGACAGCGCTCTATCAGCTGATCAGGTGGGTTATGTCGTCGATTTACATTTTTATATTTCTTATAAACCTACTTTTAAAACCATTTTGCTTCTTACGTACGTGTTTTCATTACTGGGATCAGCCCCGAAGCGTTCATGTGATCACGACACACTCATATACTCATAAAAATCATGGTACGCAAGGCTGGTTAAATGCATCATAAGCAAAAGGCTAAGCACAAGCTGGAAAAACCTATTTCGGGCGGTGGAGCCTTTCTGGAACTCGTGCTTTACCATCGAAGGTCGAATCACAAGCACCGTTGCCTGTCTCGTGTGCTGCACATGTCAGCTGCGTAGTGGAGTTTGTCAGATTCGCAACTGATATCAGCCCTGAAGCGTCTATGCCAGTGTTTCTCAACCTGGGGAGCGCGACCCCCAAATTTAAGGGTTTTCTGGAGCACAGCAAAATTCCGAACTGTTTGAGCGACGTTAGATTGCAAATGTGTGATAAACACAAGCAACACATTCTCTATGTTAAGCTTCTTGTATGCGTGTTGTGTTAGAAAATCTCTGAAGGGGGTCGCATAGTAAAAAAGGTTGAGAACCACTGTTCTATGCAGACCAGAAATCACGGTACACGCATACATAAATCATAGCACGCCAGGCCCATTGAAGGCGTTATACCGAATCGAGCCCCAATCATATTTAAACTGCAGGTTTCCACTCATGATTTTGACTTTTTATCTTGCTGGTTGTGTTCATTAACTCATTAAAGTTAGTCAAGTCGTATGGTTTGAATATAACAACAAATTCAAAAGTGTATGTAAAGTTTGTTTAGAGCAGTGGTTCCCAAACTGGGGCCCGCGGTCCTTTTGGGGTCCGTGAGGCAATTTTGGGGGGACCGCGAAGCGGTTGAAGTAATTCTATAATCTTATTTGGCGTCAGTTTGTGCCACTGAATAAGTTTAAATCAAAGTAGAATTGAGAATCGACTGTCTCCATTGCTAAACAATTGCCTTTATTGAATGACAATAATCAAAAAATGCAATTGTTCGCGCACAATCGTAATGTTTTTGTCCTGTTTGTGATGTCACATGCTGTCTTTGGATGATTGTTATGCGCAATTTTGCATAACTAGCTAAAATCCTGCAATCAACTTTCGTTTGTATGAAATACACATTTAGGCTTAAGGACCGCGAGCCCTCGAAATAATGGCGAAGGGACCGTTTTGAAAAAAATATGAAAAAGTTTGGGAACCACTGGTTTAGAGTGAAGTGAAACATGTAGTCGTTGGCCATTCTTTCATTCATAACTTATGTGATATATTGTACAAAATTTGTTTCCAGCTGTACAGGCCGCATGTTTACCTTAAACTTTCCATTCACAGGTGGCAGAATACGTTAAAAAATTCCGGGACGCTTTTTGGCCGAACGGAATCCTTGCAGAAGCAACTGCAGAAAGAGACGAAGCTACGATTATGCGAACCAGAGTTTTAACCAAAACCAAACTCCATGGTGTTATACCAGGTGATTTACAGGCAGTTATTCAATACTATTAGTGCGGTAATTGAAACTTAAAGCTGGAATTACCCAGTCCGTTGCTTGGTGGATGAAGACTAAAAATCCTTATAGCAATAGATGTAAGTTCAGAAAAACCACATAGTCGTTCACCCTTTGGTTTTAAAGATATATATATTTCGCTAATACAGCATACTGACGAGAGATAAGATACTGACGATGCTGTATTAGCGAAATAAAACAGAGTTTTAAGTCAACCTGGTCCGAACTCCAGTTTGGATCGATTTTGGCCTGACTTTACACTTCACATCATTTGTGCAGCAATTTTACTTTGCTAAATCCAGCTTTCAGGCATAATTTCGACTTGTTTGTGAAATATTTTAGGCTGGGCAATAATTTAAAGCCCGTTTTCAATTCCGGTCAAAGGTTACAATGTAGCAAAGGTTTTTTTCTGTTTCTCAGACGAACTTCGACCACTGATCGGGAGCGAGACGAGCCGACGTGGAGTAATGCTCATATTTGAGATGGTTCAACATGAGCAACTAAACAGGCGATTCTGTTACGTTCTGCTGGAAGGAGTGCTTAACAAAATATTTCCACATAACAGGTCGGTTTATTGTAAACGCGTGTGGGCCTAAACAGGCTTCTCAAAAACGTTTCGGGTTCGGACCCGGTTTCTCCAATTTCTGGCCCGTTTACAACTCTGCGAATTGTCGTATAATCGTAAAGCAAGGAACGACTTGATGTGTTAGACCAGTGGTACTTTACTGATGATGGACAACTAGTGGTTCATCTTTACTATATGTGTTGGACGTCCACTATATTTGATGATAGACTATGGAAGCGTAATTATGAAATTCTAGCAAATTATGCTTGAATAAATATATTTTAGATCAAAATAAAGCTGTCAAAATGATATCAGCTATTAGTATCACCTCTTGCAATTTTGTTTTGAAAAAATATATTTCAAACCAAAATGCTTATGTATGTTTACCTAATCTTTGCCCATGTAATAATGTAATAATTTACAAAATAATTGAAATTAGGTGAGTGTTCCGTGGTCCGGGGTTGTGTTTAAAACCACTGTATTGCTTGACAGTTACGTCAGAAACGGCGGTTTTTCGGTTTCCAGTAAAAAAAATATGTATTTCGGGCTTAAAAAACGGCAATCTTATTGTCCTCTCGTTAAAAATCTAGTTTTTCAGAGCATAAGTCCTGCGTCCGAAATCCTCATCTAATATGTTGTTATCCCTTAATAGTTTCTTTGAAGACCCGGTGACATGTTAACAGGAGACTTGTCCATAAATCCGCATATTTCAGCTATTTCCTTGTCAGCTTTCCAATGCAGACCTCCTAACACAATAACCTGAATATTTCTTATATAAGCTATTCGCATTCAGGGTTGTTTACCCTGATGAAGACGACCTGTATAGGACGTCGAAACGTCGGAATAAAATTACATTTGCCAGAAGAGCTCTGTAAACCTTAATGTTTCATTTCTCCCTTAGGTTCGGTGAACTCTTCACCAAATTTCACTCAGCTTCGCCCAAAATGCGCGCCTACAAACGTGAGATGATGTCACGTGGTCCCGAGAAACGATCAACAAACCACTCGACGCGGAGCTTACGTCACGAGCGGTGACGTTAATGCTTCATTGAATACGTCATGCAGAACCAGATTTGCCGATAACGTCATTTTTGGCTATGTAGGTGACGTCATCACAGTTGGATCAATGTCGCATGACAGATCGGGGCGATATCGCTGATGACGTCATTCTGTCCGATTTTTAGTGACGTCATCACAATTTGATTAATGTCGCATTTTTGAAAGAAAATTGAAATCATGGGTTTCTGTTAAAATTTTCGCTGCAGGAAAGGTTTTCAATTTGGAAAAAAAACGATTTGAAAATTCCAGATTTATCAACTAAACTTAAAAATGGAACCTGAAATTATTTTTCCCCAGGAGAAAGTTTTTCCCTCGAGTTCTGTTTTACAGAGTTGCTGTAAAATTTTGAATTAAGTCAATGTCTGTATAATTAATTTAAAAACTTAAATTATTACACCTCAAACTAGCACGAACAAAGGTTGCTTTGCCGCTTTATGGAAAAAAGTGCTTCTATATTGGGTTAATATTTCTTCAAATTTCACAAAAGTATTGTAAAGAATAATTCAAATGTCCAAAACGCCAATCGTAAAGTTTTCATAAAAGCAAATCCGTATTTTAACGTGCCATACCAATTAACATTTCTGTCCCCAAAATCTGTCGTCCATTTATGGAGGATTCCATTCAGCAAACGTTTTTACAGATGGATGATGTCACCGTGAAAACGTCATCAGGCAGCATAGTTTGTTGAAAAAAAAAACGCAAATCGACGCTTTTAATTATGTTTCTCGCGACGAGCGCCATGTTCACTACTCTATCATATATCGCAAAATTCCGGTGTTTTTCCTTCATTGCCACCGTTTATCCGCGAGGTGGCGCCCGAGCTCTTTCGTGTTGTGTTTGTGTGTTTACTTCGTAGCCCTCAGTGCAATAGCGAGTTTTTCGGCGCTTCAACGTTGGGCGCGGCTCGCCAGGCATCGTTCATTAAATAATAATAATACAAACACCACTGTGAATGCGTAAGTGTCATTTTTTTAATAGAAAAAGCGACACTTGCTTTCCAGAGTTGAACCCGAAAGTTAGATTTTAAGTTGAATTGTGGTAGAAATGTAGTCGAGTGTAAATTCAGGCCTGAATGAAGCTCATGAAGAACTGAGAAATCACTGAAGCTTAATTTCAGATGCGGCCCGACTTACAACCCTGTTTAAATTTAACTACTGTAGGTATCATACATCCCGGCTTAATTCTAGCCTACTGGCGCTTCAGACCCGAGTTGTAGGCAGGCCCGAAAGCGCAACTCCGGATTCGAATCGTTTTTGAGAAGCTCCGATGGTTACATTGACATGCCTATCCACTAGTACTTCTGTACAGAAGACATAGACAATGGTTCTTAGTTCTGTTGCGCATAAGGTAAAGTAGAAAAACTTAAAAGTATTTTTTTAATTACTGACACAGAAAGTCGGGCCCTAATCAAGTCCGTTTGCAAAAGTCTAAGCTCTAATCCGGTCCGATTCTGTTTCGAGCTATTCGACCAAAGCTGCTAAGTATAACCTTCCTTCCTTAGTCATACAACGACGGTGTTTTATTAATTGTTGAAGATTGTTGTCAGTTGAACTAGGTTTTTTTTTACTTGAGCACAATACTAAAGCAGAACAAGAAGGAAAAAACAAATAGCCACATTAAAGAGAAAGTTTGATATAAACATATTAACAATGTCAAAAGAATTTAGGCCTACAACAAATATTTAACGATAAAAAATAAGAAAGGTTGTGGAAATTAATTGATCACTTGCTTTATAATTAGAATATATTGAGTCAAAACCGGCAAAGTCGCCACATGTCAGTGGGTGGAAGTTATAACCAGTTGATCCAATACATGCATGTTCTATATGTGCTGTTCCTTGATCAAATGTTACTCCCGGACACAAGGCGTAAGGGTCCCCATGTTCGTTGATGGCACGAAACTGTTAAAAACAACAAAATGTAACTTTGGGAATAGCTATCGCAGAATTGCAAGGAAGTAGGACTAAAAAATAATTAAATAAACCCGAAAAACACAACAACAACCAAACAAAAAACTGCTTTGCAGGCAAACGTATTTAGGTACGTGGTATTTTTGTAAGCTGCAGACAGTGCGCACTGTACACTGTTTCAAAGTCCAAACAGACATACAAAAAATACTTTAGTAACACAATAATTACTGGAATCGGTTTGTAGTTTTTGCGGCGGAGCACCTCTTTTCAGTTCTGGATACGTTTTTGCCCAGAACTAATAGCGAACCACTCTGTTTCCTGACTTTAGCTTTTAATCGACTATCGTGTTTACCCACAATGCGCCAACCTCACTTTCTGGTGAGCCTCAGTCACCTAACGCCTAATAGTACGGTTTCGCTGCATTCACCAATTGTGACTCATTTGTTTAAGGTTGCGCAGCTATTTCCGATTTTGTGATTGTTTAAGTGCAATTGTGCCGCCATTTTTTTACCAAGCGAGATAAACTCAACTAAAATGCCAATTGAGGAAAACAATATTGAGTACAACATTATTTTTGTATGTCTTGAGGTGGTTGTGGTCGCATGAAACCGATTCATTTAAGTCCACAAACTGAAACACAGACAAAAATAGACTTGGTATATATAAACTCCTATATCTCACCTGTATATATCCAGGGTTCAGGCTGCTTTGAACGTTGGCTCCAAAGTTAGAAACGATGGAAGACATATTCCCCTTGTCAATATGAACTTCAACGCTCGGGCCGTTTTCGGTGAAACTCCGCGACATGAGTGGATAAAAATCTCGGAACAAGCTGTACAGGTTCCCGCCATATTCACGCAGAAAGCCAGTTGTTGTGCGGTAGCGAAGATACGATGCTTGTGACCATTCATGAAACGGTGTGTCGTTAGGAACTTGCCAGATCATAATATCACTCGCTTCAATGTTAAAATATGCTGAAAAAACATTTTAAGCCATTTTTTAGATCTAATACTCCAGTTTTGGGAAAATAATAGGGCAAACATATGAGTACATTATCGGACAATCTAAATCAGTTTTTCTGTATATGCGTCAGGCGCTCAGAATCTTTCCTTTTTTACTGTTTTTTTTTTACTTTGACTCTTCTTTTTTTATTATTATGTATTTTTTTCACGGGGTTCGAACCCAGGACACTCCCGGAAACGAATCCCGATGAAGGTTTTTATGTCTGTATATGGGGATATGGGTAAGGCGCGCAGGACCATTCGGTCAAGTTCCTGCCCAACTTACTTTGACTTTTGTAATCGTCGCTAGTGGCCGACACAATACTGCCGAAAGTGTTGAGATTTGCCCAATTTCCATCACCATTCGGGCGGGTGTCGGTGTTGCCCTGTTCACTGGACCATCGATCACCGACCGTACAGCGGCCACTTTGGCCAGGATTATTATCGTGGATCGATGCAACAAGAGTCCAGCCTCCCCCGCCCGTGTCCATGTCACAGAAGGCTTGGAATTCGGTGCCATCGCGGCCTCTCATTGTGTAGATACCAGATCTAATTGGGTCCAAAGAGGGAAACGTTTGGATTGCACTACATGTCAGCAAATCACCTGTGAAGAGATATTAAAAGTGTTTTTGTTTTACAGTAACCAAAGGTCAGAAACTACAGAAATGCAACAATTTGAAAATAGACGCCATTTTAATTTCAAACATCATTAGAAAAGTTTGTCTACATGACCACAGGCAATTTAAAATTTCTGTTTCTGTCTGATTTGTGAATGCTACTGTCATCATAAATGGATTGCCATCAATTTATTTGGCGATTACACCCCCTTAAGCGGAACATAGCGAAATTGCCCTTTAATGGTGTAAAAAACATCGACTTACTGCGTCCTCTGTCCAATCTTGCTTGAATATTCTGTAAACGAAAATAAGTTTTTTTACACTTGTTTTTGCAATTAAAAAATAGTCATAACTATTAAGTTTTATCCTGCCTTCATAGTTTTTTTGCTTTTAGATTTTAACGCATTATTGTAAAGTGTGTTTAATGAGCTTTTTTTACAGCAAAGTCATTCTATTTCCAAACTTTCTGCAATACCTGTTGCCAAGGTTTGTAAAAACTTAAAAAGTGTGGTGTAAGCTTACGGTACTGCTTAAACCAGTGGTTCCACGAATGGAACTACGAGTTTACGATTTAACTGGTAACCAAAGAAACGATGTTTTACTGTATGCAAACTCCTTAGCAAATTTGTTTTTAATCAAGCTCGTTAAACAATGCCCATTATTGGTTTGTCTGTCAAGTATTGTCTTGCAAACAATCCATTGTACAAACACATTGTTCTTACAAAGTAGCCCAGTGTAAGGATTCCAGCCCAAGAGAGTACAGTAAATAACATGGAGGCTATTCTCCACTTGGTACAAATTTTCTTCTTTTTGCCGTCTTCTGAATCTTCTGCATCTGGGTCGTCTGATTTATCTGGTGGTTTGAACATGCCGAAGAACCCTTTGTCTGTAAAAAGCATTGTAGGTTTAGGGTTGATTTAAAATGATTTGCAAATTGGTAAAATACAATCTTAGAATCACCCACTAGTCTTGTGAATTGGGCTTTTTATTAGTTGGTAACAATTCTGTTTAGGCTAATCCCACGTTTTTAGTTTTTAGAGAACTGGTGTTTTCCTTGAATGCATTTTGTGCAAACGTTTGAAAATGCTGTTACCGTATTTCCAAAACCTTGTTTGCAGTTTATAAAATGTTCATTGTAGTATTCAGATAGTTTATATGTTTGTTAGTGTTGTGGTACATGCAAGAAGTCACATCCTACTTAGTCTATATCTGTAAAACATTTTACAATTACTACGTGTTGATTTTATTTTCGACATTAATTTAGCAGCACTTGTTCGTCACAGTTCATTAATTTTGCGCGCGCCATTTTTAATCAGCTGATTTGTGTGTCGGTGCTTTTCGCTGGAAGTGTTAAATAAAAACGCCTGCTGATAAAATGACGAGGTGTGCCTGTTTTGCTGAAAGGCTGCCGCAATTTGTGTTCAAGACACTTACAGTAAAGGTTTGTTTTGAAACAGCTTAAAACCAGCGGAAGGGTTAAATTTAAAGTCTAACATTTAGTTTAAATTTTGCGCTACATAAAGTTCTTAAAGCGACAGGTTTTAGTCTTTGCAGCAGTATGTTCGCGTGTGAGAGTGGGTGGTTTGATTTATTGGCAGAAACGGTTTGTGTGCATAAGCTCGCGTATTGCGGTAGTTAACATCCAGATTGGAAAGTTTTATTTTTGCGCGGAGGATATTTTTTTCGTCAAAATAATTGCGCGGATTTTTGCGCGGAATTACAATTTTCTGCGCGGATTGATAGACTTTTGATTGACAGGTGGATTTAACGATTAACGCAATTTGTATGTAACGCCTACAAGACTATCCAGCCGACAAAAAGAACAACTAAATAAAGTAATAAACACAACGAATCTTCAGTTTTGCTCTATTGCGCACGCAGCTGTTCTGCTAGATTCTACAATTTTCATAACGATTCAAACATTTTGCTGATTTGTTTGTAAGGATAGTTTATGATTGTCAAACTGCTCTTAACTGTCAGTAATTAGAATATGTCATGCAGAAAACATTATTTTATGCAACTTGCCCAGCCGACAGTCACTTTAATAGTCAAACTACGTCCTAAAAATACAGATAAATGTACTTTTAATGATTACGTTAGTGAAATAGAAATGTTATTTCAAGCGTGACGATCGGTAATTTTCGATGGGCTTGACTGATTTACGCGGATTGTTCGCGAATAACGCTTGTGACGACATAGAACTGCATTGTGCAATGAAAAACTAAAAGTTTAAAAAAGTTTATTATAGTTACCTACGAAAGCTGTGCTAAGTTGCGCGGACAACATTTGTTTGCGCGGATTACACGTAAAAAGCCTAAATTTGCGCGGATTACAAGGGGAAATCCAAAATATTGCGCGGCGGATAAATCCTCCGCGCAGGCCATTCTTTCCAATCTGGGTTAACATGATGTTTTTTGGCGATGATTTCAGCTACTTAATTAGTTTCAGTGACAAACTAGAAGCCAGTTATTTTGTTTTAAGAATGCTGCTTACAGTTGCAGAATCGTTTTGAAATAGTTATGGTCTTTATTCGTATGATAATTCCATTGCCTTACAGGAGTAATATAGCTTAAAAGTTAAAAATATATCCGCAATGTTAAAACGACTGGTCAGAAATCGTGGGACTGCCGTTTCTTGTCGTAGCTAAAGCAGAGCAGCATTTTTTCTGTGTTGTGGCTGTATTTCCTAGGTGTACTGCAAAAAGTGATTGTAGATGGAATTTTTAACCTTCGTATAGTTGTACTGTATTTCCCAAACGGCCGCAATACTGTTATTTGCAATATAACATACCATTTTGAGAAGGTTGGCCATCATTTCCTCCTTCAACATCATCACCTTTAAAATAATAACCACATCACAAAGGGCTTGTTTTTTGCTAAATATTTTAGTCACAAATTTAGATTTCTCTTTACTGGCAAAAATATTTTTGGAATAATAAGTTTCGCAATATTTTTCAGTTAAACTGCGTAATTTACTTTTCTAGGCTTGGTCAGTAATTATCTTTTCAACCGATAAGCACCTGATGCGATCGTTTATTCACGGTTTGTTAACTTACTGGTTGGATCTGTCTTTAAAGTATGTCGGAGGGTTTGCACTGAATCGAGCACATCCGAAGCTAAAACGAAAATAGGTGTTTAAAAAAGGTACAACACAATTTTCATATTTTTTTCTTAGTTGCCGATCGCTACAAAATTTCGGTACAGCGGTAAATTCAATGCAGTAAATATATTTTGCTGTAAACCCTTCAATAACCGTTCTTGTCCGAGCTATTGTGCTAATTTTTTTCGTTGAAGACTACAGCTCCCAATAAAGCAAGGGGCAGAACGTACGATCATATGGCCCCCGTGCCGGTCGTGATAAAAGGTATTGATAGACATTTGGCTTTTAAAGCAGGTGTTATTTTATTTGAACATAGGTTGTGTATCATGCGACCCGCGTGCAAATGTGGACCACTGAATAAACGTTATTCGGCCTGCGGAGACGTTTTGAATTTAAATGCAGTGTGGACCTCTACAAGTATTTTAGCAAAGTGCTGAGGTGCAACTCTCTTTTTTTGTTATTGGTACATCAATGTTTCAAATACTTTTTTCTGCAACACGAAAACGCGACTAAAATGACTTGTCAATTTTACCGGTAGCTGTTATCTCATTATAAGCGTCTTAGATAAGCCAATTTGTGTTAAAGGCGGAAAAGTTGTGTGCCTCTGTAATACAACGCATTTACTACATACAGCCCTCGCGCTCTTACTTTGATGTTTTTGTAAAACGGCTTTGCCAGTGCATATTAACAAACACGTTATTGTTTTCCACATCAAACGCATTTAAAGTCCTTACCAGAGTTAGCGTCCTGTAGACTGGAAACTAAAGATCCAAATGCCGTTGCCGCATTTTTAACTGCAATAAAACGATAGTAAGTAAATGAATACAATGTATTGCATGTAATGTAAGGTTCGAATATTTTTTACCTTTTTCGGGTTCCAGTCGAATTTTCGACGTTGCATCCTGAAACGCCTTTTTAGGATTAAAACCTAAACAACAAAAAATGTGTAAAAACCGTTTCACAAAATATATTTTATGTGTTGGTTGACTGTTTTATATTTGATTTTTTATAAGTGAGTCGCATTACAGCTCTAATGATTGCGTGAACATTTGCTGAAACGTTTTTGCATCCGTTTTGACCATTATATTCTTTGCAAGAATGTTTTTCTTAAACTTATTTGTAACCCCGTAATCAACAGAAAAAAGTTCATGATTGTTTAGGCTTTATACTCCCAGATATATATTGTCCTTGCCACCGTGTTTTGTTCCAACTGCCCAACGCTTCCCGATTGATCATTTATTCTCGCCCCCTTTAACATTACAAACACCCCCAGAGGCCGCTAGTGCCATTTTTCAGAGCCATTTGATGTAAAGCCTTCGACTTACTTTTGGCTTCTTGAAAGTGTGGATTCTTTTCTCCCAGAGCTTCTAACCCAGGCAATATGTTGGGATTTTCGTTTGGCATTTGTTCCTCGGGCGCCATATTTAAAGCCGTTTCAGCCGCGCTTTTTACTGAAAAAGTAAAACGGTAGTTGTGGCGTGTATTTTACATTTTTTTTTTGCTAAAATAATATTACACCAATTGTATTACACACCAAGTATTAACTACAGACAGTGTTTCGTGCTGTAAGGCACCAACAGCCCCACTATGATTTACAAGAAAAGCTTCATTCAAAAGTTTAAAAAAGTTTATTATAGTTACCTACGAAAGCTGTGCTAAGTTGCGCGGACAACATTTGTTTGCGCGGATTACACGTAAAAAGCCTAAATTTGCGCGGATTACAAGGGGAAATCCGAAATATTGCGCGGCGGATAAATCCTCCGCGCAGGCCATTCTTTCCAATCTGGGTTAACATGATGTTTTTTGGCGATGATTTCAGCTACTTAATTAGTTTCAGTGACAAACTAGAAGCCAGTTATTTTGTTTTAAGAATGCTGCTTACAGTTGCAGAATCGTTTTGAAATAGTTATGGTCTTTATTCGTATGATAATCCCATTGCCTTACAGGAGTAATATAGCTTAAAAGTTAAAAATATATCCGCAATGTTAAAACGACTGGTCAGAAATCGTGGGACTGCCGTTTCTTGTCGTAGCTAAAGCAGAGCAGCATTTTTTCTGTGTTGTGGCTGTATTTCCTAGGTGTACTGCAAAAAGTGATTGTAGATGGAATTTTTAACCTTCGTATAGTTGTACTGTATTTCCCAAACGGCCGCAATACTGTTATTTGCAATATAACATACCGTTTTGAGAAGGTTGGCCACCATTTCCTCCTTCAACATCATCACCTTTAAAATAGTAACCAAATCATAAAGGGCTTGTTTTTTGCTAAACATTTTTTGAAACTCTATGATATTTAGTCACAAATTTAGATTTCTCTTTACTAGCAAAACATATTTTTGGAATAATAAGTTTTGCAATATTTTTCAATTAAACTGCGTAATTTACTTTTCTAGGCTTAGTCAGTAATTATCTTTTCAACCGATAAGCACCTGATACGATCGTTTATTCATGGTTTGTTAACTTACTGGTTGGATCTGTCTTTAAAGTATGTCGGAGGGTTTGCACTGAATCGAGCACATCCGAAGCTAAAACGAAAATAGGTGTTTAAAAAAGGTACAACACAATTTACATATTTTTTTCTTAGTTGCCGATCGCAACAAAATTTCGGTACAGCGGTAAATTCAATGCAGTAAATATATTTTGCTGTAAACCCTTCAATAACCGTTCTTGTCCGAGCTATTGTGCTAATTTTTTTCGTTGAAGACAACAGCTCCCAATAAAGCAAGGGGGCAGAACGTACGATCATATGAGCCCCCAGGTACAAATTTATGCGTCCACGAATATTCATGTTGAAAGATACGTGCCGGTCGTGATAAAAGGTATTGATAGACATTTGGCTTTTAAAGCAGGTGTTATTTTATTTGAACATAGGTTGTGTATCATGCGACCCGCGTGCAAATGTGGACCACTGAATAAACGTTATTCGGCCTGCGGAGACGTTTTGAATTTAAATGCAGTGTGGACCTCTACAAGTATTTTAGCAAAGTGCTGAGGTGCAACTCTCTTTTTTTGTTATTGGTACATCAATGTTTCAAATACTTTTTTCTGCAACACGAAAACGCGACTAAAATGACTTGTCAATTTTACCGGTAGCTGTTATCTCATTATAAGCGTCTTAGATAAGCCAATTTGTGTTAAAAGCGGAAAGGTTGTGTGCCTCTGTAATACAACGCATTTACTACATACAGCGCTCGCGCTCTTACTTTGATGTTTTTGTAAAACGGCTTTGCCAGTGCATATTAACAAACACGTTATTGTTTTCCACATCAAACGCATTTAAAGTCCTTACCAGAGTTAGCGTCCTGTAGACTGGAAACTAAAGATCCAAATGCCGTTGCCGCATTTTTAACTGCAATAAAACGATAGTAAGTAAATGAATACAATGTATTGCATGTAATGTAAGGTTCGAATATTTTTTACCTTTTTCGGGTTCCAGTCGAATTTTGGACGTTGCATCTTGAAACGCCTTTTTAGGATTAAAACCTAAACAACAAAAAATGTGTAAAAACCGTTTCACAAAATATATTTTATTTGTTGGTTGACTGTTTTATATTTGATTTTTTATAAGTGAGTCGCATTACAGCTCTAATGATTGCGTGAACATTTGCTGAAACGTTTTTGCATCCGTTTTGACCATTATATTCTTTGCAAGAATGTTTTTCTTAAACTTATTTGTAACCCCGTAATCAACAGAAAAAAGTTGATGATTGTTTAGGCTTTATACTCCCAGATATATGTTGTCCTTGCCACCGTGTTTTGTTCCAACTGCCCAACGCTTCCCGATTGATCATTTATTCCCGCCCCCTTTAACATTACAAACACCCCCAGAGGCCGCTAGTGCCATTTTTCAGAGCCATTTGATGTAAAGCCTTCGACTTACTTTTGGCTTCTTGAAAGTGTGGATTCTTTTCTCCCAGAGCTTCTAACCCAGGCAATATGTTGGGATTTTCGCTCGGCATTTGTTCCTCGGGCGCCATATTTAAAGCCGTTTCAGCCGCGCTTTTTACTGAAAAAGTAAAACGGTAGTTTAATGTAAACAAATACCTAAAAGGTATTTTCGCAACTCAACCCAAATAACTTCGTAACTCACCATTTTCTATTATTTCGCCTCCTGCGGCAAGATTTGAAATCGTCCCAATCGCCTTTTTAGCTGAAAACATATTTCCAAAACATAAGTTCAATTAGTTCCCTAAATGGTTAAATGTGTTTTATATTTCTTAAATTGTTACTTTTCAAGCGTACATTTGCTTTCAAACAATTACATATCCGCCATTATCCATATTATGACGTAAGAAAGCACTTTATTGACGTAACATAACCGCTATGCTTTGTGGTCTGTAATTTCCGGTATTTGGTTACGGTATAATTAACTAGAATACGACCAAACCCACTAAATCAACCGGTTGGATGTCAGTTGTTTTTGCAACATGGTCGTGCCTTACGCGTGTGTTGTGTTTGTGCGTTGCAAGAGGTAGGGCTGCAAACGGTTTCAGCGAGCCATGCAAAATGATATTTTTCGCAGCAGTAACGTTTTGTTCATTTCGGGCTTCCCTCTAGCTAAGCAGTAATGTTTTGTTCATTTTGGGTTCCCCTCTAGCTAGCAGAAGAATTTTGCTATTTCGGGCTGAAAACCGAATTCGCAGAAAAGGGTTTTGGCCCGCCTGAATAATAACGGATTTTTGTTGACAAAATCTCATTGTGACGAAAATGTTTAAAATGGAATCTTTTAACACTCCCAATTTTGCTAGACGCGAAACGTGTTAGTTTGACAACCGCATTAAAACTTTATTCTTCTGTCAAGTTTTAAAACTTTCTAAAATGTTAACCGAGTGTCTACGTTATATAATATTATAAACGGAGGCCAAATATACAGTGTAACTAGCTGTCAATAGTAAACAGTTGTTATAAACCAACACGTAACTGCAGCATGGCTTGATGCACAAATTTGCTATTGTAACGTAAAAAGTCCGGATTAGGAGATGTAGAAAGAGAAATCTTCATAATGAATCGTATTCACCGCAAAATCTCAGTTTCTAAATACCTTTTAAACCTATGTTACCTCAAATGTACACATTTCACTATGTTGTTTTATATATACCTTGTTTTGCGTCCGGTCGTAGTTTTGAAACCATTTCTTTCAGCGTTTTCTTCGGCTTGACACCTGCAAATAAAACCGCTTGTGTCAGTAAACACTTTGTAGTAATTTTGCTTAAAATCCTGGCGTAGAATAATTTCCATTTATATGTTACATAGCTTTCAATAGTTTGGATAAAAGCTGGAGCGTATATCACTGCTTGCTTCACCGACTTAAGCGCAAATTATATTTCTTTCTTTGGTTAATGCGGTTTTAGCGTTAAAACAAGCGATTTTTGAACTGTGTCGCGAAATGTTAGTTTGCTGAGTGCGCAGTGTACGACAACCTTAGAATCGTTATTAAATCTTATTTAAAACCACAAGCAGTCTTACGCACCACACTGTTGTTCAAAATTCTGTCTTTCTCTGTTTTTATTTTCTTTTTTGTCCTACAAAGTTGTGCAGCGAAAACTAGGTGTTAGTGTGACGCAAACTTAAAAAAATTGGGAGCCGCTGGTTTAACCGATTAGACTGTGCAATGTAAAACTGATTTTTACCAAAGATTTTCATCGACTTTAAGTAGCACGTTACCCTATGGCTCATTTTACGAATCCTAACGTTTTATTTTATTGTTACATCCGAAATTAAGGGTTACACCAGAGTTGTAAACGGGCCTGAAATTGGAGCCCGAACCCGACCCGAACCCGAAAGTACAAGCCCGAAACCCGGCCCGAACCCGAATCGTTTTAGAAAAGCCCGTTAAGGCCCAAAAGTTTGATTGACAGGCCTATACATAAAGCCTCAGTAAAGACAAAGACAACAAACACAATAGACAATTGGTCTCGAACAAGGCGTTTTAAGGCTTTTTGATATTAGGTTAGGTCCAGCAATTGGCTAATTAGCTAGTTAAATTTGATCTAAAAAAATACGGACACATAGTATGAAGTCAGGCCCGAATCAAGTCGCTTTTTGAAAAAACTAAGCCCGAAAAGCCCGGCCCGACTTACAACTCTGGGTTAAACATACAACATTTGCTTGGTGGGTAATTACGCTTAAAACAGATGATTTTAAAAAGATTTGTTGTTGCATTTTGCGATTTTTCAACTTTTTTCATGTCCACGCGAAACAGATACATTATAAAATGATTGACAAATCACTTAATGTTGTTTCTTATCATATTTTACCTGAATTAGTTGAATTATCGTTGAAATCGACGTCTGGTATCGCAGCAGAAGAAATGTCGTCCATAATCGAACTCAGACCTGAAGAACCTGTGAAAAGACAACTTTTGTATTAACTTAGATTTTTATAATTGGTACCGCGATAATGTAACAGTTCCTTTAATTCAAACATACAAAACTATTTCGCTGTACATAAATATGCTCATATAATCTGTAGTGATATTTTTTTCGCATAGCGCCATCTTTGGATTATTATTATTCCTATTTGAGCACATCCTCTATTTCTGTGTATGCGCATCATCGGTTAACATAATATTGCGGCTTATTACTGTAGTGTAACTTTAAAATTGATTGTTTTTCAACAACAAAAAAACGAATATCACAAAGAAATTGCTTTCCAATAATTCTAATTTTGAGCAATCTAAAACTTAAGTTTAACCGTGTGCTGGAACGAAAAATACGAGTCTAATAAAGCATTTTTACTTCACAGAAACTTTTGATCCTCTAAATTACGAATGCTCACTCGAATACAACACAAGAGTGAATGTGGATGGAAACATATGCTTAAATGGGTCAGTTTGTCGGGAAGTATAGAGCGGACCGGTCAAAACAGGAACTCGGGGGTCATTAAAACGGTAACAGTTAAACGGATTTCTACATTTTTTAGGAACGAAATATACCAACAACATGTTCAAATGCAGTCGCTTGCTAAAGCTAGTGTTATGACACTCCAATTTAAATTTTCAATCGAAACTTTTAAAATATTGGTTACTTGTAAAGTTCTTACCTTGAGGGGAAGTTTCCATTTCCATTTTAGCTGCACAGCTTATCTTAACTTTCGCTTATTTCAAGACAATTGATAAGTTAGGCTAAGGATTTCAATACAGTTATTATATTCGTTTAATTTCGCGTCTTTGGTTATGATTTTATAACACACGCTAATTTACAAAATTCTTTACTGTTTTATGACTTTGTACTGCACTTTTTTGCTTAAACAGTTTAGTTCGATTTAAGCGCAGTTTAATTTCCGTCGTTGTTTAGCTTTTCTTACTTCGTTAAATAAATGCCAAAAGTGTTAAAGGGTTAACCTTAAGCTAACATCACGACTTTATAAGTTTTGTTTTTTTATTGCAGAAGAAAATGATTACCCTTCAAAAGTGGGACAAACTTTTAGACTCATGTGCGACAAGAAATTACTTATATAGTTGTCACGAAACATAACGATTAATGTATAATTCGTTATTGTGTTAAATGCCCTACAATATTTGCATATACAGTAGTGTGTTATAGACTGTAGATGCAGTACTCCTATGCAATAAGTGACGAAGTAAATGCAACACCCACGTTCTTTCGTATTCAACCCCGCTATCGACAAGACTGTCGCAATCCGAACGAACTTGCCTTTGATATACCGTAGCCCCAGACAGGAATCCTTCAACCATAACCGCACGATTTTAAGCAACAAATTCTTAAATTCTGTTTGACCTCACGATCGCAGAGTAAGGTGACGAATTTTTCTTAGGATTGATCGAGTTTTTCTACTGATTCTTCGCCGCAAGAACTGCTTATGCGGGGCAGCAGAAAAACCGGGACTCAGAATTGACGACTATAAAAGTTCAAAAAATATTTTGAAAACGTTTGTGGTATAAGCGTGTAGAATTAGGTTCGGAAATACGCCCTACAACCGCATTTTCGAGCTTAATTTAGGCCCGAAATTAAAATTTACTATTTTGAAAGTCAGGCTTACAGAATGTATGGTCGCAAAAAAACACAAATCAATTCACATATTTTGCGTGTGCAAATTCCGGTCCGAACCTAGCACAACTTTTGAGTGAACTTAAATAAAAAAAAACGAAACTTGCTTGCGTGTAAAGTTGCGTGGTGGGTTGTTGATAAGATAATGTTTTTCACATCCTAAAATTTTTCATGATTTCTGGGGCTTTTTGGCTCAAAAAAAGAACGAACTTGTATGAAAGTTGATCTCGATATGAAACTGGCTTTATTTAAACAAAACCTCAAGTTTAATGGCTGGCTGTACAGTAAAAAGCTGAATGCCACATCGACGTGTGATTGTGAAAGTACGCATTAACACGTTTTGGTATTTTTTTTTCTTTATAAATATCATGCTTTGTTGGAAAATCTCGGAAAGGGCGTCCCAATATGAAACAGGTTAAGGACCACTGTTTCGTAAATATTTTCGTAAAACCAATCTATTTAACAAATTTGTCATTCAACTGGAGAAACGCTAAACAAAATACTAGTTGGTTTTTCAAGAACTTGTATTTTTGCTAACGTTTCGCCCACCAGAACGGTAGGGCTTCTTCAGAGCAATTCTTCAGAGCAATGGTGTTATCCGCATACACTGCCTTAAGTTTTGCAATAATGCATAGCGAAGTGTGAACATTTTTAACGTGCAGAAAACCATTGAATTTTAGGCACAGTTTGACGGCAATTACAGCGGTTTACCACATATGAAGTTTCCTATTTGTATCGTGCGAGTTTTTTTCTCGAACTGTTGACAACCAGTGATGCTTGCAGTTGCCAACTAGGTTTAGAAATACTGTGAATTGGCTTTTTTACCCAAGGAGCGAGAAACTATGAACGCAGTTTGTTGTGAGTACTTCAAAACATTGTTGCTGTAATCGTTGTGTAAAATACCTTTATGCCCTGTTGGTCGTATACGAGGAACTTTATTGGTTCGAACTTTAGCAGAGATGGGCCAAACCAGAAACAGAGTACTGAGTACCGAGCATCGCTGTGTTTGATGCTCGGTGCTCTGCCGAGCATTAAATTTGCAGATTCATGCCCTGCTATCATATGAAACTAGTGTTTAAAAGTTCTAATAACAAAAATGACTGTCTTTTCAAATGCATTAGATGGTGGAAAATCACGTACTTCTGGGGCCTGTACAGCTTAATACACCGCTGGTGACGTATGGGACCTTGGAAGGCTAAAACTGTCGTGGAATTGGGAATGTTTGCGAGCACCGAGCTTTAAAGTGAGATGCTCGGTGTTCGACCAAACAGACCATTTCCAGTTTGGGCCAATCTCTAGAAATTAAATCGACATAGGCGAGAATTTCTTGCTGCATAAACGTTGTTTTTCGGTGTGTTTTCAAAAACAAATACTCCTTTTTAGTAGAATTTTATATAATTGAGTTTTCTACATGAAGGGATTGTACTCTAACCTGAAACAGTCATCTCTTTATATAATGTAACCAGATGGTTCGATTTTTATGTATTGGCTATAACCACAAGCTCCCTGAATACACTTAGGACCACTGTGAGCAATACATGTGTACGTTGTGTTCACATACAAGTTTATGTGCTGCATTTATTTTTATTGGTCTGGGCATAAACACAAGCTTTTTGAGTAAACTAAGGACTAATTTGAACAACACTTGATGTGTGCGATACAGCCACGCACCAGTTTATGTGAGGCTCCCTGAGTACACCGAGGACCACAGTGAGCAACATTTGAAGTGCACGCTATGGCCACACAATAGTTACAGCATAGATTTTTTATGCGCTGAGATTGTTCAGGCAATGCCGAATTGCGCATCTTAGAGGGAAAATTCCTTGCCATCATGCAAACTGTCTCAAATCATCGTTGTGTCAGCGATAAAATATGAGAAAAGTTGTGTCAATTAGAACTTCATCTGCTTTCCACATCGGGTCGTCGGAATAAAACCCGGGAAAGTCCCCACACGCGTCGGAATGAAAGTTGTTTCCTGTCGATCCGATACAAGCGCTCTCCGCGTGGTTGGTGCCCGATTTAAACTTGACCCCTGGACAGATTGCAAACGCGTCACCGTGCTGGTTAAACGCGCGGAACTGTGGGTAAAAAATCAACCAATTAGGTGACAGTTTCGGTTTGATTTAACATAGAATATGGGAGCGTTATATACGGTGGAAAACAACTGAGTAATAGCAATAATCGTGAAAGAATGAAAACACTATTTGTCTAAAGCTAGTATTGCGATACAGCTTCAAGAAAGTTTTTCCGTTTCATTTTTTAACGTTATGCTCCCAATTAGTCCGCCGTCGAACTGCCTGTTTTAACGAAAGTCCGTTGAAGCTTTTTTTGTTTGCTGTTTGGCCCTGGTAACTTTAATTTAGTTTAACCAATCCGGTGCAATCCCGCTCAAGTTTAACTCAAAGCAGTGGCGTATTGCTAACGGTTTCCTACAGCTATAGATTACTATTTCGTGCCCCTGATTTTACCTGAATGAACCCCGGTCTGAGACTAGTCCTGATGTTAGGGGCATATCTCGGCACAATGTCGCACCCAAATCCTTTGTCAATAGCGACCTCTACCGTGGGTCCACTCTCTGTATTGTTACTGGAGACAATGGGAAAATAATCATGGTACATATTGAACAGGTTCTTTCCGTATTTTTGCAGAAATCCGCTGGTGGTGTGATATCGAAGATAGGATTTTTCCAGCCACTTTTCAGCCGGCGTGCCGTTGGGAACTTGCCATATCATAATGTCACTCGCTTCGTTTTCAAAGTAAGCTGCAAAATAAATATTTGCATAGTATATAGGAATGATCATGATAAGCTGAAGCTGTAGAAAAATACCATACTTGATGCCATGAGCGAAACATTTGAAAATAAAGCATGTTGCTTTTAAAGTCTATTTGAGCCTTAGTTTCCTGATTAAACCATATTTTTTACATAAAAAATAAATAACGTTTATAGCATATTACTCATACAAAAAATGAACGCTTTGCAATCACGACCATGACTGCATGTGTGTTAGTTTGTTCAAATCCTAACTTAAAAGCAATATATACCATTAAAAAGTAGTTGTATATGTATAAGCCTGCATTTGTATAGTTGTATATGTATAAGCCTGCATTTGTATAGTTGTATATGTATTGACCATGATGCCTAGGCTTTGCTAAGTTACAATTTTGAATTCTCCAACCCTTTCATATCTTTCGTAAAGTAATATCTACCACAAGTCCTATTAATTTTCCATTATCTCTCTCATGGTAAACCAAGAATCACCCTAAGATACCACTAAGGATAAATACCTTCCGATGTTGCCTATGAATGATTTAGGAAATTCTAGTAACGTACATTAGACAAAGTTTTTTAAGTACCCGTTGATGGCGCAAAGAGCTATTGCGAATATTCAAAAGCAAATTGTGTGAAAATACTGACGGTTACGGATATACGCGATGCAGTGAGGTTTTATAATAAAAATAGCAATGAAACCAGCTAATAAGCTTAGTTCATAACCCCTAACCCAGTCTTACTCATATTTTAAATATCTGTGCTCTTTGCGCCTTCTAACGGAATTTAGCAAACTTTGTCTGTTGTGAGTTCTTAGGTAAGTAGTTATCAATGTTTAACGTATACGTTTGCTTCATTTACCTTGACTTTTATAATCATCGACGGTCGCCGACACAACAGTGCCGAAAGTGTTCAGATTTGCCCAATTGTTATCGCCACTAGGGCGCGCATCGCTGGTGCCGAGTTGACTTGACCATCGGTCGCCCATAGTGCAGTGACCACTGGGACCGGCATTGTTTTCATGAACAGACGCCACAAACGTCCAACCCCCGTCATCCGTTGTCATGTCACAATAGACTTGTATTGTTGTTCCGTCGCTTCCCTTTAGCTTGTAAATTCCACTCTCAATTGGTCCCAGGCTTGGAAAACTCCGAACAGCCTTGCAAGTGCTTAGGTCGCCTAAAATTTGTAAAAGGGTGAGAGCAGTGTTTCCCAAACTTTTTGTTCAGTGGCCTAAATATTTATAATTTAAATCGGTTTGTGGCTCATATGCTACCTGGTTTTAAAACTAAACCTCTGTTAAACCGAATTCGGTTAATCCGGATTCTTGCCTAATCCGGGCAAAACTTGAGGTATAAATGATTTTTAATGTGGTAAGGCTTGAACTAATCGACATCAGTTTGTCCGGATCTTCGCATATATCGGACAATTTATTTTGCTCCAAACGGGCCCGGTATTTACTGTATTCGCAATTGTACGGCCACAAACTTTGATGACAGTTGTTTTTATCAAGTAATGTTTTATGGCCCACTGAACATGTTTTTGGGCCCACAGTTTTGAAACCAGTGGGGAGGGGTGAATAAAATGAATAAGAACAGATTATGCAGAGTCATTGAACATTTCAAATCCCGGACTATTTTTGCTGAAACACAACTATTCGTGGCTTTTTTATCGTTCAAGATAACAATGAAAATATATTTTTTTATAAATAATGAGTAAAGTAATGCAATTATTATGCAGTTGTAGAATATGGTTGTATGTCATACAGTTGTCAAAAGGCTTTCGAAAATTCGATATTTTCGAAAAAAAATACTGTACTAACAATTCCCACACACTGTTAATTTTACACTATGATTTTTAACACAGTTTTTTGAATTTAATATTTTGTGGAACCGAAAACATTTTTGTTATTTGCCATGCAAATTACTTACTTCTCATAGTTTCTAGTCTTGTTTGAAAGTTCTGTAAAAAACAAATTAACGTTAAGTTTTCATATTACCTTACACATGCGTAAAATGAGGCTGGATGAATTTAGTTGTAAAGGTCCTAGTTTTTTTTTTCCATGCTAAGAACAATTTCACTTTTTAAACTAAACATTTCATATCAAATTAAAATGTTAAAGCATCGAGCCAATAAATATGTTAAGTTGCACAAACTGTAGTGTCGTAAGATGGCGACACTAGCCAATACGGCCATTCTCTTGTCACCAGCTGCACTAATGAGACCTTATAGGTCAAAACAGTGTGCACTGTCTGCAACTTATCATATCAAACTGACCATAAATTAGTTTGTTGCTTTCGTACGTAAATCTTAAAGCAAAAACGGAGGCGGCAGCTTAAATTGGAAGGTTTTTAACTCAGTCAGGTGTAAAATCAAATCTTGGTACTCACGAAATATCCCATTGTCACAATTCCACCGTAAGATATGAGAGTAAAAATTAACGATGTTATTCCTGCTTTCGTGCAGCAACCTTTACTCTTTTCTGATTCATCCGACTCCGACGGTGCGCCTTAAAACAATAAAAACTTAATTTTGAAAAGCTTATGTAAGCTGTTGCTGCCAGGCAGAATATCAAGTTTATAGAGCTCTTCGGGCAAATGTGCTTTTATTCCGACGTTTCGCATCCTATACAAGTCGCCTTCATCAGGGTTAATAACACTAAAAAATCGTGCTTCGTACTACGCGCATTCAGTGTTATTTACCCTGAAGAAGGCGACCTGTATAGGACGTCGAGACGTCGGAATAAAAATGCTTGCCCGAAGAGCTATATTAACTTGATTTTAAAAAGCTTGTTTGTTTCATGGTTTTAAAGTCTGTGCGACATGTTCGTCTCCAACCTTCGTTAGTTGTTCCAGCTCTTCGTTCGTTACTTGGTTCATTGTCTTGATCTGAATAACAAATTTAGTCGCATAAAGCTAGAAAAAGTTACAGCAATATCTCCGCCATTTTCTTGTGTTTTTAATCCTAACAACCAATGAGAACAGATTAAGTCAGTGGTACCCAACCCTTTTTGTCCTGTGCACCCTTATAGTCGATATTTAAATCTAATTCCCCCCTACAAATATCGTTTGCTAAAATATCGTTTGCATTAACATTTTAATGTAATTCTTAGAACAGAAATCAAACTCTCGACTATAAGTCTAAATCGATTATACGAGAACTTTCTTTTTCACAGCTCATATATGGCAAATGCAGCAATAACACATAGCACAGACAACCAGTAAGAGATTAATATTGTGACACAAATTCTCCCCTGGTTGGGAACCACTGGTAATGGCCAGGGTGCTAAAACAAAATGACTTACCCCAAAAAGGTGCGTGTTTTATGTGTTTAAATAGGACAAATATGACAAAATCAGGATTAGTCATTGAAATATTTGCACGTGTAGATGTCTATTTAGGCCACGTGACTAAAAAGATATATCTTTTCCATTATGTTTTTTATAGGTTAACACAATTGGTGATATGACGTAATGCAGATTTTATAATGACGTAACCGATAGTTTATGACGTAACATTTTTAGTCTGATTTGCTGACGACATCACGTTTAACATAATTAAAAGTTGATAATGACGTCATAATTTTTGGTTTTTAATCACGGTTTCAATTACAGAAACATGTACTAAATTTGTAATTTTTTGTTTGTTTTAATTTCAGAAAAAATGTACTGAATTTGTGTAAGTTTTTGTTGTGCTTTACTATTTAAGATCTTGATTTGTTTGCCTAACTGTACAACACCCCAGCGCGACCTAAAAGTATATTTTCTTACTTTGCGCTGTAGTTTGATCTTGTTTCACGTTGGAATGAAAATCCTTCAGTGCGCCAAGTTTGTCCATCGCTGTAAATAAAAAACACAAGTTTGAAACCTGAAGTAAACTACTGCGTATGTTTTAAACTGCGTTGAAGTGTTGCTGGATTTTTATATTTTTATAACACACGTAGTAGGTTAAAGGGATATTTTAGGGTGTTTTATAATCTGTAATACACGTAGGAGCTGGTATCACCAACCCGAAGTTATAATATTTGAATAATGGCCTCATGAAGTAGATCTACATTGAAGCCAAAGTGAAACATCACAATTTTGGTGGTCTTGTTATTTTTTTCACATTGCACCGGAAAGTGATATTTAACCACTCGTGGCGAATATATAACCAGCTTGTTTTCAGAACAATTGGTAATAATTAGTGGAGGGATTCAAATTTTTTGTCAGCCGGTTTTATCACAAAGTCATATTTTTCAGCCGGTTCTGTTACAAAAAGTTCAGTAACCAGTAATGCTAACCGGTTCGTTGATCTGTAAAATTCGTGAGACGGTTCTATAGAACCGGTGCGAACCGGCTGAATCCCACCACTAGTTATAATGTTTTTTGTATTTTCGCAAGTAACATTAGATTTATGAATTAATGCCATCAGTCTTATTTCACATACATATATTACTTACGTGATCCGTCCTTCTGGAGATCAGTAGCCAATGTTGACACTGCTGATGCCATGCTTTTCACTGCAATAACACAAAACTTAGAGGTAAGAAATTGTCATCCACATATATGTCAGTAGCATTTACTTTTTGTGGGATCGATAGCAAGTTTTGATAGTCCCTTTTTCGGCGGCTTCTTGGGTTGAACATCTAATCAACAATAACAGGTTAAAATTGGAGACGTTTGTTGCAGTTTGGTATGTTAAAAAAATTCAGCTATTTGATGTGCTGACAATTTACTTTGGATTAATTAGGAAAAACAAAAAGTGCTGGCATGAAAAATAAAGTAAAACTTTAAGATTTGACAGTTTAAACTTTATATTAAAATTTTGTTGTCTTATATATGCATGTTTTATTGTGTTTTTGTTCGATATATTCTATGATGAAGCTGTTTTATAAATAACATTGACCGAAGCAAACATATCTGCAACTTGAACCGGTAATCGGAGTCAAATAAAGACAAACAAACCGACTAGAACGAAGCAATCTTACCGTTTGAATCGGTTTCATCCATAGGGTAGTCGTTAACGTAAACATTTGTTCTTGAAACGGTTGGTTGAGTTGACATAGCTGGCCTCGTACCTGATAGTTCTATATGGAAAAATATTAATATTATGCAATGATCCGTAGAACGAGTTTTATTAGTCTTGCAGAATTTGGGCCAAACTATTTCTTCGCCTAACTATACAGTATGCAATTTATTTCCTGTTAAGGATGATAAAGCCATATTTTTGGGCGAAATCGATTTTCGCAGTGGTTTGCAGTAAGCAATACAAAGATTGATTTGAGTGTGCTGAATTCGTCAGCTAAGTAATATACAGTCTGTGTTACATCCATAAACAGTCCACAGCCATAGTTGGATGTAATGCAATACTTATTTTACTTCCTCAAGCCTGCGGATTTACAAACTTGTAAAGTGTATGAAACCGCTCAACTTAAAAGCCCTAATCTAATGAAAAACCAAATCCGTTCGTTCTTTGCATATTTAGTTCAATTCTGATCATATCATACAACTTTTAAATGTAACGCCGTTTTGCAACAAGAACAACAAAACAAATATTGTTTCCTGATTGTAACAAAGCACCAAACAAACAGAAGTCACAAAACAATTTTGTTTCACACAATACTGTGGCATTGTGGCATCACACAGACTAGGTGAGGCATCATTTTTTACCCTGTTACTCCCAACAAACTGGAGTGCCGTTGAATGGCTACACTAGCCAATGCGGCCGATCTCTCGTCACCAGTTGCACTGATGAGACCTTATAGGTTGAAACAGTGTGCGCTGTCTGCAACTGTTGATTTATTACGATAAAAATCCAAAAATAGTTTCGCACCAAACAAACAAGTCCCGCTAATCATTTTTATTTCACAGAAACTTTTGACCCTCTAAATTACGAATGCTCACTCGAATACAACACAAGAGTGAATGTGGACGGAAACATATGCTTAGATCGGTCAGTTTGTCAGGAAGTATAGAGAGGATTGGTCAAAACAGGATGTTGATAATTTAGGAAATTACATCCAGGTATCCAGAATTTGTCGGTCAGTTTATGTGAACTAAAACTGCTCAGTAATAATGTTATGATGAGCAATAAAACTTGATGCTTTTTATGGCTTAACACATCAAACCTTAATGTACAAACTGTGCCTTTCACCTTTTTTCGCTCCATAACGTTTAAACATTGCGACACAATTGCACATATCGACACAATTGCACATGGCTAAATAAATCAACACCAAGCGAAATAAACTCTACTCTAATCGTCCCCATAACAAAACGAACGTAATGCAATTTTGACTTCTCAAATACAAGCTGCATGCATAACCAGCAGCTTATCATTTAATAACTTTATGTTTTTACACAAAATGTTATAACATTTCAATCCTATTTATTATTTCAATCCCCCTTTGTCAAAAGTTCTATATTACAGAAAAACAAACTATTCTAACCTTCTTTTGTCATTCCTGCGTTTCCTTTTTCAGGATCTTCATCTGAAATCAAATCTTTTAAACTTAATGCATCCATTAACGAGTTTGCACTGTTATCTTACGTACTTTTATTTGCCGTTTCTTTTTTTAAGTTGTCGTGAAAAGTCTTCAGCGCTCCCAACTTGTCCACAGCTGCAAGCATAAACATATTTTTGTAAATATTTTCCACATAACTTACATAAATACATTTTTCTTTAAACAGGTGGTCTTTTGATGGTTGCTAATTGACCAAAAACTAAGGCATAGTCGAAGTGTTTTTTCAGAAACAGTAGCGAAGTCCAACTGGATTTATTTGGCTTGTGAAAAGAAAACAGAGTCAGAATTGCACTAAAACCATCACCATGCCGGAAATAGATGCAAAACGTTGAAACGTTATGGAGCGCAAACCACACAAGGCACAATTGGTGGTGTGTAATTTAACGCGCTGCAGCTACCAAAGTATGCTGTTTATGCAGAGGATGACTGTAGACTCTTGTTAACGTCTGTGATAAAAAGAAACTGAAATAAAACGATTTTTTTGTTGTAATCGCATAATACATAAAGTAATTTATTCCACGCAGCCCCTTTTTTGTGGGAAAAAGTAGAAAAGAAAATGCCATTTTTTATGTTTTCTAACTATGTTTTTTACTTATGTAGATATTCAACATACGTGAGCCGTCTTTCTGTAAATCTGCAGCCAAAGTTGAAACAGCCGACACGACGCTCTTCACTGTAAGGTGTAAGGAATTAAAAAAAATATGGTAAGGAGTTACATCACTCTATCACAACATCTTCACCTTTGCTTGGGCTCACATTTAGTTTTGATGACAATTTCTGGAACGTATTTCTTCTTTCTTTTTTAGGCCTTATATCTAAAAAAACAATATTTCATTGACTTTTGTTTGTCAAATTTGAAAGTACCTTGGCCAAAAAGATTTTTAAAAATTTTTTTCAGGAAGGCACTTACACCCTGCACAGATAAGTTTTGCTCACAAAAA
This sequence comes from Phallusia mammillata, assembly GCF_965637545.1. NCBI lineage: Eukaryota > Metazoa > Chordata > Ascidiacea > Phlebobranchia > Ascidiidae > Phallusia > Phallusia mammillata. The sequence goes on along the minus strand of NC_137252.1, from coordinate 34,051,088 downwards.
TTTTAAAAAAATTTCAAGTTCATCCCAGTGAGAAAAATGTGTATTGTAAAAACTGAAATAAATTAGTAAATGTTTTGTCACAAGTTAGTTTAGTTGTCTATGATGTAACACAGGGGTGCACAACCTTTTTGCTACGAAGGCCGCATCGCAGAATATTATTTTACCAACGGCCGCCGCATTTACCTTATTATTTTTGGTTTAAAATACTGATGTAAAGAAATTGGTTTATATGTATATATATATATATACCATCTAATGGCGCCCAAACAGCCCAGACTAATTTCTAGCTTGTTGCACAGATTGAGCTGTTTTTATATTGTTCAAAAGTTGCCAACACTGCCATCTTGTGGTGTTAGATGACAAACACATTCCCAACCTGTGACAAACTTTAACTCGTCGATAATGTCTTGGTCAGCCAAATCCATAATTTCTCTCTGTAAGCCAGAAGATCCAGGAACTTTTTCTGGCAAAGAGTGACAGTTAAAATGTGAAGGCATTGGCCTACTGCTAATATTTATAATGTATGAGAAACAAGTTTCTCTTTTAGTCTGATGTTTAAAATCTATACGTATTCAGAACTCTTTAAAAGCGACTGTTCGTTCTGTAACATAGCTTTTAGTCGCAGGAAATAAATATATGTGGCCCTTCATACTGGCAAGGACTTTAATTGAATGTTCTAAAATAAGAATTCTACGTTTTTGAGAATATTATTGAATATTGAATTTTAATTACACAGATTTGGAATTTTATTATTATTTATTCAATGGAAAATCACCACACGTGAAGCGGCGTTTGTCACCTTGTGTGACCATGCCTAGTTAAAAACATTTTGGCTGTATTCTGGAACTTAAGTGTTAAAAATCTTATTTGCCGCTTTTTCATTTAGCCCCTTCCAAAAAAAAAATTGTATCTAATTGAAAACTACACTATTTTATGTCCCAAACTTTATTTTAACTATTTGCTACCTGAGATAGTCTCAAAAATCGTTTGCTCAACATCGTCTGGTACAGATAACGAGATAGCTGGTGCTTGGGAGGCAGAGGAGCTTGTTCCAACATCTGTTTGCATTGTGTAGCAGTTTAAAATATTATGATAAGAAAAAGCCTTAGTTTTCTGAATTAAAATTACAACCTTAATCACCAGCTTTATAGCAGCCTGGTATTGGGGACTTAATTGGGCATATTGGAGGCGGGGTAAAGGTTTGACCCTATACAACTTCCCCCGGGGTTGTAAGCAGCCCCAACACAGCTCGAACCCAAAATTACAAGCCCCAAACCCGACTCGAATTCGAAAGTACAAGCTCTAAACACGGCCTGTTTTTTTTAAAAAACAAAGCCGGAAATTTGAAAACAAAACTAAGGCCTAAACTGGAACCAGAACCCGACCCAAAACCTGTCCAGCATCTGTAACCACCACGATTTCTGCAACGTGGCAACTTTCTACTGTACTGGCGAAGTTAAAACATTACTTGGATTTCAAGCAGATTTTTTCCTCTAAAAAACTTAGTGCTTCCTATTTTTAAGTCGCTTATTTTTTTATTGAATTCTTTTTAAATTACATTCATTAATGTTCTACAGCGGTAAATCGCAATCTGATACAGATCTTTTTATGCCCGTTCACTTTGTACAAACTATTGTTACAGTTTTTTCCCACAGCCTTTCCCACAACACAACAATGTACTTTTTTAAACTGCTAAACAATGCTACCAAAAATTGATCGCGACCCACTAAGATTAGAATAGTTGTTCTAAATGTTATCGCTCTATTGTCTGTGGAATGAAGACTTATAAATTGAATCCACCTTAGATCTAACTTTATCACCAAAGATTTCAATAATTAATGAATTTAAAATAATTTCAAATGTCGCATGTTACTAATACGAATTATTCATTCACGTTTAAATTTTCCACCTACCCAGCCTCGCATCATTTGACCAGAAGTGAAGTTAAGTGCTTTCTACACTTAACCAGTTTTTTCAATGATCTAGAATTTGAGATATTTCCTGTTCGTAAGTTGCAAGTCACTTCCTGTCTTGATGACTCAGCAGTTTGTAAAATAGGACATTTCTACGTTGCCTGGCAACAAGTATGACGTCGTATGACACGTTTTAGTTGTGTCCTTGTTTTAGTTGATGATTCCATCATTGTTGACTATTGAGGAAATACTCCTCTACAAAGAAAACGTTAAATATATACTACCCGCAAAAAAGACATGCTTAGAATGTATTGGCAAAGTTTTCAACTCTTTGCCCGATGATGATTTATCAAGTTACTATATTGTCAGAATGATTTATCGAAACGTAAAGTAGGCACCCCCTGAAACTGACCTCTGAGTGACCTTTACACACTGCGAAACTTGTAAAGTAAACGGAAATGTGTGTGTGACGCAGAATAGGATTCTGCAAAACACGTAACTTACAAAGTTCGACACGTCACACGCGGTGCAGAGTTGTGAGCAAGTCTGGACTTGACCGAACTGGGTTTTTTTGAAACCCAAGTTACAAGCCTGACCCGAAACTTTAAGTCTAAATGTTTTCCCAAATTTAGTAAAATTACGGCCAACTGGTGCCAAGTGTGAGGTCAGGCTCTAATCAAGTACGTTTTGTTCAAATTAAGCCCCAAGCCGATCCCAAAACAATCGTTCCGACTTAAAACTCGGGTAATATATTAAATGCAAAGGTTTATTGTGGCATGAATTTAACGAAAGAAAGAAAAAAAATGATTTATTATCACAAACATCGTTAACACTTGTAAACTATGCTCGTTGTTTATTTCTTTAACGTGAAATATCACATATTTGGTTTAAAAACTGAAACATTCACTTCCTATTTGCAGTAAAAGGCTGAATAAACAAGAATAGCTTGCCATTGGTGGAAATTTCACTCTAAAACACGATATGCCGTGAAACGGTTGAACAAAACATTGACTTTACAATGTAAAATCTTGTGATTTTTGGTAGAAGTGTTAACTTGGATATCCAACATATATTTTATCATATACAAGAACAAATCTCTGTTTAAAGAAAATCAAGAATTAAAACAAAATTCAACAAAAGTATACTTGGTAACACGAGGTTACTCGCACTTAAAAATATCTGATGGCACAATTTTGCAACTTAGCTAAAACCACAAAAAAACGCATTTAAATCAAGCACTTTTAGGAATGACATTTTGTTGCAATTACAGATCATTCTGGTGTTTACACAAGATTTCCGAAGCAGGAGTGACCAGAACAATCAGGGAATGGAAGAACGTTTGGAATAATGTTGGTTTCTGTCGTGAACTCGATCACTGAGCCTCCTTGCACTGGAAAAGTCATCTGAAAGTGACAAATAAAATGTATAAGGTAAGTTTTTGCGTAAAAACCTTTTAATTGTTTTGCAACGGCCAATAAATTGCTTATCTAAGAACGAAATTGCAAACTATTAAAGCATAAAGTGTAGGCATCGGAATTCAAACTTTACTGTTTATGCTGTTATGCTACTTCCATGGTAATTTTGATCTTGGGTAAGCTTCTTTATAGGTTGGTGTCTTGGTTACCGCAACACTTCGTACCCTACTCGTTAGCGTCTTCCTCTGGCCATTTTAAGAATTGGTTTTGCTTTGTCTTGCATGTATATCACGTATGTTTGTGGGTTGAGTTTTTTTTAGAAAATTAAATAGGGTGAAGAAACTTTGGAGGGCAGCTAATAATGATGCATTCTCATAATATCTTCAATTTACGGTGCCCGTGCCTTAACAATAAGCCACAACACTATGTTTAACTCAAAAAGTATCTGTGTTTTTTTTCATCAGAGCGTGAGAATTTCCGCATTAGCAAAGGAAACGAGCAGATTGAACAATGCGTGTATCACGAACATACGTGATGACATAAAAAAGCGTCCAGTTAACAAACTAATTACATTTTACTTTCGCATTTGGTAAGATAAATTATCAACACAAATTATTTTTCATAGATATATCTTCCCAGATAATTACATTTGTACAATGTTGTAGGTTCTTAAACATTTTTTACCTGAATAAAGAATGCCAACCATCCGGTTTCAGGCACGTTGTACTTCGCCATATATTCGGTGTCACTTATGGTTTGAACGTCGTCAAACACCCACAATATCGGCTGTAATACCGGTCCTGCCATCGGGTGAGTCTCGTTCAGTTTGTAACGTCGAAAATCCCTCCTGCGAAGGTTTTTGTTTAACTTAAACGATGAATTTTTGAACACATATATTATAATAAGGAAAACAACAGATGGTTGCGAATGCTTTTGGAAACAAAGGAAAAATTTAGTGTATCTACATTTTATCCTAAAATTGGAATTGCACTATTTGAAAACAAGTACTTTGCAAAAATTCTGTTAAAAGTAAACGGTTAAAAATACAGTACATAATATGGATTATAAACATCATACGTATATACATTATATACATTTTGCATTATATATAAAAGGTTAAAAACTCAGTTACTGGATTTGGATTATTATATGTATGCCAACAGCTGGTAATCTCTTATGGTGGTTAAAAAACACTGTTTTTTGAAACACTTCGATTTTTGGTAAATTATCTTCTTTACCTTTTGCTCGACATGGTGGTCGCGTACCAAGCTCTCACAATACTTGGTTTGGTGTCGCTTTGAACGTAAACTGTTCCTTCGGTCTTGGTGCTGTTTAGATTCCAATGAAACGTGGGAAGCTTGTAGCCCTGTTATACGAATAAGTAAAGTTTCGAAATGGGCCTTCCGTTGAGACGAGTCCTTAGAGTAGCTTTGTTTTTAGATAATGTAGGCTAAGTTGAAGATAGTTTTTATTTATCTTTATTTATTTTTTCTCAAAGAAATAAATTGAAATATAAAACTAAAATTTGAATAAAACGTCCTAAATAAGTTTTTTTGATCAAATAAAATCAATTTTTAATTGTATTTACGCGATTTATTATTAAATTGCATCAAGGTTTCATTGACAAAAAAATGTGAAACTCCAATAAGTCACTTAAATCAAATTTTCTAAATCGTTTCAAGTTGTGTATTTTAAGCAATTTGACCAGATTTAAATAGTTTCAAACCTGCAGTATTTCCTCTTCAGAATATAATAAACAGCCATTTTGCACTAAACTTTATATGTACTGAAGCATCTCATTCACCTTCATGCAGCTGACATAGAACGCAGCAATGTTGTCGAGTAACTTGGTTTCTTTTCCATCACACGAATGGTCGGTGTTAGGCATCATGTTGAGATAGGTGGGTCCCTTCATATCACTCAGGTAGTAATAAGAATCATCAGTTAAGAAAAACTCGTCACTGCCTGTGCTGAAAACCATCTTCGGCATTGTAAGACGGTCCCTATAGGCTGGAAAAAATGCAAAGCTGTTAGTATAAGTTTCGGTAAACAGTCGTTTTTGTGATCGACTAATTCTGTAAGATCAACCTGATTGTAGGTTTGTAAATAAGATTGGTTTTAATGTAAATTTCCTAAAAAAATGGTTTTGCAAAGTTAAAATGGCAACACGTCGTCATTAAAACTTAAAAACTAAACTGAACAGAAATTTGTGTAAAGGTCGACATACAATAAGGATCAACGATATCGGCCAGTTTCTGTGTATTAGGATGATCCAAATCTCTCGTCACATTTTCCAAATAATAATCGTCGAATTCAAATGTCCATCCTCCATATGATCGGTAATGGTGGTGCAGATTCTAAGAATAAAGCGTTTAGTTAACTAACACAGCCAGGTAAACCCATTTATCGTACATTTTGGGGGAAACACATTTTTTTGATATTCTCTTCACTATACTGCGTTGTGTTGCAAATAACCATTTACAGCTTACACATATTGGGAATTCACTTATTTTCCGTACAAACCTATTCAGCACAAACTGGCTTTAAAACCTTGCCCCCCGAGATTATCCAATATAGTTGTTTACCTTCACCATGTTCAGTTCGTCCATTACAATCGGTGTGATGCACGTAACTCGCTTCGAATCCACAGCAGCGGTCGTCCATGTTGTCCAACCCCTCTGTAATATATCAAGAATAGTCGGTTAACCTTAACATAGGTCAAGGGTTGTGCATCTGGCGATGTGTTATTAAAATATTTTACGTGTTAGTTTAAATATGAACGTGTATTCCATACAGGGATCAGTACTAAAGCGTTTTGTGCCGACCAGCGGTTACGGTACACTCTTTGTACCCAATTAGCCTCTGTCTTGCCGCATAGGTTTAGTTGGGAGAAAACGCATTCAGGTTACGGTTTAAAGCCTTTGAAAGGCCCGGTGTAGGCTACTGTTTTTGCTCTCATTAAGTTTTATTTGCATTTTTAAATCGTAATTTGAACCGAGTCACCAAAAATCAAAATGATGAATCCTCTATTTATGGCTAAATCTGTCGATCAGGTAAAATGCACTGCCAAGGAAAACGAGTTTATCCTGCCGTCCTCATCATAAACCCATACTTTATTATACTAAATTCGAGTTGCATAACCAACCTATAGTTACCTTTGATTCTCCGCCAACGCAGAACTTCTCCACTGGCCTTTCCCTGATCAACATCACCAAACCGTTAATAGCATCCATCGCCTTTACGGCAGCTTTGGTCATCGGCATTCTAAGCAACCATTCTGGTTGTGAAGGGTCGTCTATGAAGTGACGCCATGTGAAGGCGATTATCCCGTCTTCTTCACGTTTCAACTGCAGAGGATCCGTCTTGAACATCAATGACTGGTTTGGGACTTGCTTAAGAACTGCGGAGACGCTGTAAAATAAGGTGGGTGTTTCGGGTTAGAGTTTTATGGAGCGTTTGCGAATAAGGAGTAACTACGCGGAAAGTAATGTTTCTGATTATAAATAGCTCAGGGATTGGTTGGTTGGAGTTGGTTGTAGTAAAAATATGCATTTGTGTTATTTAGGCATTTTTAACCCTACATTACTTGCGTAGATTACGTCGACTAACGTTTTTTTTTTCACTAAACAATTTTGGATGTTTAAAACCCAATAAGGCTCTTTTGGCTATTTTGTTTTGGTCTGGACGTAACCACGAAATGAACAACAAGAAAGAGTGAAAGGCAAAAACACGAACAACCCCACGATAGACACACCGTACAATAAGTAATGCATATGACTAATGACAATTTTTTAAGCAACTGCCCGTGCGAGCAGAGAGCAAAACGTCAGTTTTACTGTTCATGGTGTTGCACCGTTGGTGTGTTGGAAGTTTTGCGCTTCTACCCAATTTGTTTTAAACGCGACAAACCATTTAGGCAAGTGCTTCCTTACCTGCCAGTCCGTTCAGCGAGAGAAGCTGACACCATTATTTCCGTGTCGGTAGGGTCCGGTACAGCAGCAGGATTGTTGTTATTTCCTCCAACAATCTTCATGTATCCACTGAATCCCATTTCCTCATCAAACTTGTCAGGAATACTCACAATCAGATGATGCCACCAAATTGAACGACTCGTATCATTCTCTGGCATCAAACAAACGTTATTGTCAATTTCAGATTCAGAATTTCAGGGACCAGGCTGAACAATAGCTAACACGCAGCGGTGCCTGTGATTTATTCGGTGGTAGGCTAGCTTAGTTACAGCGCAAAGCTGATAGTTTTCTGCTAATGCAAGTTTAAGTAGTATCGTTTTTTGGGGGGTGTTCCTGTTTGAGTAAAAAGGGCTTAATTCGGCCTGACTTCATACTTGACAGTATTGTGCCGCAATTTCACCCACCTTCCGGTCTAATTGGGGTTTTGTTTAAAAACATTTTGGGTTTGCTGTTGGGTTTCGGGCAGTTTCGGCCCCAAATTTTAGGCTCGCACAGAACTCTAGATTTACATCCCATTTTAGGTTAGATTATTATCCGGCCCAAGTGATGTCACATTAAAAACTATAAAAGACTCAACTTTAACGTAGTCTCAGATCATTTTTGTTTTCATTGGCTGTGGTAGCTCTATGAATACAGTAGGCTAATAGCAGAAACAGTTTCTGTTAACAGTTAAAGCACGCTAGTGATGAACGGTCATACCAGCCAAATTGGAACCGTTTGGTTTATATACTTACCTTATTCAAATACAATCTTTAAACAACGGACCTTAGTAATTTATTATAACAAAGATGCGTAATGTTTGTTTGTTTGTTTAAGCTTAGATAGAAAATCCCGCGACTAACCTGTCAACCACTTTTGTGACGTCATATTGATGAGGTATGATGTATGAGCGGGTCCTTTGTGCGTCCAACTGTTGATGATTTCGACCTTGAAATGACCGTCATCGTGAAACACGTAATCGTCCAATGGAGTCGAATCGCTGAGTTGGACGAAAATCAAAACGAACAGAACCAACTGAAATGCAATGTAAATATGGTAACGTTCTCAACCGGGGCTATTTATTTGACCCACAAAAAAATTACGTTCTCACAGTCTCACTCTCGATACTGCGCGTATTGTTGCGGTTTTGTACAACATACAAAACATTCCGCCACAATACTTTAAACGGAGTTTAGACCACCTAAACAAGATGGCCTAAAAAGTTTCAACCTTTAGCCAAGTAATTTCGCTGCGTCATGTTCACTTTCTTATATGGTCACATGACCCAAATAGTTAACCCAAACTTGTAATATGGAAACAAATACCAAAATCCCTGTATTTTAATTCCACTTTACCTTACCTTTACCGCACGATCCATGGCCCAGATTGCAGAAGCTTCTTTTGCGTTGGCGTCTTCGCAGTAAGCCAAACTGCAGTGTTTAGTCAGCCATAATAATCTCACCGGCAAATGTTTGCTTTTCAAATGCAGAGGCACGTGATATTATAGTCAATCTTTTACTGCAATGTTTGCTGCAAATATGGATTGCCGGTGTCGATCGCTTAAGTTAGGACCAGGGATATGTTTTTTAGCAATAAATTATTGATAATTATCAGTCGTTAAACCTTGCACCAATGCGTATCCGTTAGTTGTTGCAAGTTGTCGTTGTTGCAGCAAAAGCTGAAAACAAACACTAAATATCTATTACTACTCGTCTGCACATGTCATGTTGTTTCTAATTGCCTAAGCGTTATTGCGAAAATTTGCAGCTCAATATGAAAAAGTTTGAATTCTGCTTTTTATAGCCCACTTTTATTTGAACGAACCATTGCGGCACTGTAACAAAACGACGATTACAAAACACAACATCGCAAAACACTAAAGAGCCTTGCACTTGCATGACAGGAAAAAAATGCAAGTTCACTCATTTTTGTAGCAACTTATATGCCGTAGCAGCCGTGGCACCACACTTTTGCATGGTAATGCATATTAGAAACCACGTTTTAGTGATCTCACATTTTTGATGACAAAGCAGATAGTGACGTCATAACAAACAGTGACGTCATATTTTTCTGGCCAATTGAAACTAGGAACTGCGTTACATTTAAGCAGATTAGCAACTATGTTAATGTAATTTCCCTTTTTTGAGTGTAATTGTAGTTAAGCAATGATGTCATGTTTTAGGAAGGCATTTTCAAGTAACAATTACGTCACCATGCCGTTTTGGATGGCCGATTAGTATATGCCATATTTTGGTGGCTTAGCAAAGTATAGGTGGCGGAGTGGAAAAATATTCTGAGGTTTATTTGCTTTAGCCGGTTATATCACGTGCGCATAAATATTGCATTGTTTGTTAATCGGCAAACTGGCAATGATTGATATTCGTATGCGACAATTGCACGCATAACCGGGCCGTCGTGCAGGAATAAATTCATTGCAAGCTTCAGCATTTGTGGAATCGCTCAAGACTGGAGTTGGTGAAAAGCATGAAGTTAGCTACGGTATGTAAATGTGTTTTAGTGTGGTTTAGTTAAAAAGAATAATTTTGTATTTCTTCTTCTACACTAGCCAATAAGGCATATATGTCTTGTCACTAGCTGCATTGATCAGATCTTATAGGTCGAAACAGCGAGCACTATCTGCAGCTTTTTCCTTGGATTTTAGAGAGTTCTTTACCTCTGTTTGCAAGACTACTTTATGTTGCTATTGTCAATATCTTAACGACCATGACATAAAAATGGATATAAGTTATTTTACTTAACTTATGCATTTGTATACATTGTAGCATAATACCCTAATTGTAATAACGGTCTTTAGGTTTAGCAAATTTTAATCCACACCGACTTAAATATTTAGTCACACAGATTTGCAGCTTACATATCATTCACTTGTCGCGAAAATTGTTTCCGGGTGTTACATGTGGATGGAGTGCGTATACAATGCGACACAACACGAACTGAATAAAATAGCCTTAACGCGAGCACGCACATTAGTTTTTAACGCTTATTGCATTGGCTGAATTAGAAATCGCTAATTAATTGGAGCTGCATAGCGCCATAGGGAAGTAAACGCTTTACAGACCACGGCTTAGTGACGAAACGGTTTGTTGTGCACACATATTTTGTTTTATACTTTGCGCGTTCTTTTTTAAACTTAAAATCATTTACCACTAAAACAGGTAATTGGGTTGTTTACCCATAAGAAAGAAAGTTAAAATAATAATAGTTACAGCACCGACCTGAAAAAAATTGACCGACTATTTGCGTGTTCATATGAAGTAACAAATTACCCTGTTACACTGCTTGTTTATGCTTTTTATCACGCCATTGTCTTAAAATTCAGCTTTAAATGCACAAAACACTCGGCTTTCTCTTTATGATTGATATCTGCTGGCACGAACCACAATTATTTAGAAAAACGTTGGCACGCGAGGTCATTAACACATGGAAATAACAAGTAAATTGGCACGCGTCGCCAAAAAGGTTGCCGACCCCTGATTTAACCCCTTCCTACCGATTTTGGCCGACAACTATCTGGCCTAAATGAACAATTTTCCGGCCTCTATAATATCCAACTAACAGGTGTTCTCATCGAAAACTGTATTAAAAGTTGAATGAAATCGCAAATTTGACCTTTCGTCTAGAGCAGTGGTTCTGTAAACATGGTAGGCGCCGTTGGGTGGTGACGGGGATCTGTAAAACTTGAAAAGAAATCTTTATGTAAACTTTCATAAGGGGTTAGCAATCCTAAAAAAATATTAACGTGTACCCGTTGCCAATTGGTTGAAATTCAGTGGTCTAGAGCGAAATAATGATTATTAAGTTAACAATTAATCCAGAAGTGATTCGAAATTCCCGGCACCCCTGAAAAAACTTGCTTTAAAACATTCCGTTTCTCGAAGGTTCTTCTCGGGCTGTGTAGCCTTTTTGCGGTTGCTATTGGCAACCCGCTCGACGACTACGTGTGGAAGAACGACGGCCATTACAGCTACACTGAGATCCGCGATTGGACGTACAAGGCACCCGAGCACACGTCATATTTGATCAATATGACGTCACAGAAGTGGCTTACTGGTAAGATGACTCAGCAGATTCGTTCTGGGGGTGTGTCAGCGTAAAATACTGTTTGATTAGTTTGGGTTTCTGTATTGCAAAGAAAGACCGATGATATGTGTTTTTTATGTTCGTATTTTTTACATTTTTGTCTTAAAAAATGCCTTAGTTTGGGTCTAAAACAGCGGATTTATTTTTTTACTATTTGGGTATTGGTATTTTACTTCCGGGCACACTTACTCATCCGGTTTGAGGGGAAAAAAGTGGGCATGGGACTAAAAAAGGTTTTTAAACCAGATATATTCAAAATATCCTTAATAATAGCGGCAGACGATAAGCGTCAGTGTAATCAAATATTTTCGAAACAAAAAATAATAATTCCTCCCGTTAAAAAGGCATTGTCAGTCTGAAAGAAAGAACATTAAATTATAAGTTAAAACAGATCCGTCGTCCCCAACCCGTTACACAAACTGATTCATGTAGTCTGTTTACATTTTAAATATAACCCTAAATTATACCTTTATCCATTCTTACAATGAATCACTCCGCTTACAGACAACGACACGGACCGTTCCTTGTGGTGGCATTTTCTGATCATCCACATTCCTAATGAGATCGACCCAGAGATGGCGAACAGCGGTTTCTTGTTGATCGACGGAGGTGGAAACGATAGCCCGGAAAGTACACCCGATATTACCGACAGTTTTGTGGCACTCACCGGCCTCATGGCGGACGCTTCAAAAAGGTGGATTGTTTGAATGTTACAAATTGTGTACATAAGTGGTCGGCAACCGCCAGTCCGCGGCCTGCTGACGGTCCGCGAGGAGTTTGTTACCGGGCCGTACCATTTTTCATGTTAAATGCTTAAAACATGTTGTACATGTATCCCGTGGGTGATAAACTAATTAAGGCGTTTTTATTGCTAAATATTTGTATTTTTTTGAAGGCCGAAACTCAATAAAATTTCAGTTTAAAAAACGGTCAGCAGTACAAAAAAGGTTGCCGACCCCTCGTGTACATAACTATTGATGTGCCGAAGAGTTGGCTGGCTCGGGAAAAGCTCTGCGAACAAATCGTAGCAGCACAATTGCGTTAAAATATTCATCAAGCCGGAAATATCAGCGCAACGTTAAGACGTTAAAAAGCGCGACAAAGTTAAGGGCACAATTGGCGGATAGATGGTAAACGCGCTGCAGCTACCCCGACCTATTGTATTTAAGGAATCAAAATAGTGTTTTGCAGTTGGATTTTAGCTTTATTAGTAAAAAGAGTTAACAAATATTTCTGCAGTCAAGTTGTAGCTATCAAATTTTTCTTGTTGTATGAGACCCGCACTGATTATTGCAAGCATTTTTTATTTGCAAATATGTCATACTATATTTGTATTTTATAGTGTTGTAGCCGATTTAAAGCAAATCCCGAACGAGCACATGATGTTTAAGCAAGACCCGAAGCAACAGCGCCGCACAGAGGATGCGATCATAGCTTACACATGGCGACATTTTCTTGAAGATCCAAGCAAACCAGAATGGCTCCTTCGTCTGCCAATGACCAAAGCTTCGGTCAAGGCTATGGACACCGTTAGTCACTTCGTAAACATGACCACTGGCAAAATGATCGATCGTTACTGCGTTGGCGGAGCTTCTAAGGTGGGTTTAGCTTGGGGTTACCGGATGTTTGTAATTTCCCGGAAATGTGAGGAATTTGGGCACAAAATCTGTTTTGGGAAATAGTTTTCTAAATCATTTTAGCGTCCAAACGCTTAAACTACAATAGTACAGTGTTTCTCATTCTTAAAGCGAGGCTGGACAACTTGGACGACAGGAGCTGTGGACAACAAGAGAGTGAAGTGCATTACTCCTATTGTTATGGACGAACTCAATATGCAGAAGGTGGGTGAGCTTGTAGCGACATCGTGTGGCAGGACATGTGGTGTTTTTGAAACGTTGGTCTTAGCCTAACGGAAGGAATTAGCTTAGCAAATATGTCCGTTCTACTATTTATAGAGCTCCGGTGTTGTGTACAGATCCTAAAACGTGCAAAGAAACAGGTTTGAAGTAAATTGGAGTCACCAATAAGTCTTAAACACTCAATAAATTTTGATCTAAATGACTTATGCAGCTCGACTGCGGACTTATTGCGAGCATAACGCATTCAGGCGCTACCCGTTTACTGAGCAATACCACGAAACAAACAAATAACAAACTTACAGGGCTTTCCCCCTGTCCATCTACTCATAAGGTTTATGTTTCAAAATAACTGAAATCATATGATATTTATTCGTGTTTTTTCTTTATTGCCGAACTTACCTAACACAATGTTCGTTGTGTAGAACTTACACCATCACTACAGGGCGTATGGGGGTTGGTCGTTTGCATTCAAAGATTATTGGGATGAAGATATCACCAAAGATTTGGATCATCCTAACTTCCCAGCACTGCAAGCTATTGTTGATCCATACGGTAATATGCACAGGCTGTTTATATGTAGAATACAACAACAGAATATTAACGTCGTATAGCAGATTACAAACATAAGAAACACTAATTCAAAAGTGTAACTCAAGGTAAACTTCTAGATGACTATAGTGCATAGTGAATACATTCTACTCCGGACCTTTTAACAAGCGCTATAATAAGTTAAACTCCAAAGCGAACGTTGTTTGGAATGTAAGCTCTATAAAGTGACTTTTGCAATAATAAAGGGGACACTGGAACAAATATGGGTGGTTGAAAGAGATCACAGCGACAAAATTTTGACAATATATCTCTTTCTTTCTCCAACATAATTATTTCGGTAGAATGTTTTCGTAACACAATAAATTGTAGTTTTGTTAAACTGGTGTCAGTCTATGAGACTAAACCGTCATGAAACTTTCTAAGGGGGGCGTTGACAAATCGAAAAATTGCTTACAATGCAACAAACGGGCTGTCAAAAGTTTGAACCATAGACGTACACTTAAATTGTGCATCTGTAATATAAGTATAACGTATGCAATACAAAGCCATCATATATTTTCCAGCCTACATTGACCGTCTGACGATAGTTTGAACCATAGACGTACACCTAAATTGTGCTTCTGTAATATAAGTATAACGTATGCAATATAAAGCCATCATATATTTTCCAGCCTACATTGACCGTCTGACGATAGTTTGAACCATAGACGTACACCTAAATTGTGCTTCTGTAATATAAGTATAACGTATGCAATATAAAGCCATCATATATTTTCCAGCCTACATTGACCGTCTGACGATAGTTTGAACCATAGACGTACACCTAAATTGTGCTTCTGTAATATAAGTATAACGTATGCAATATAAAGCCATCATATATTTTCCAGCCTACATTGACCGTCTGACGATAGTTTGAACCATAGACGTACACCTAAATTGTGCATCTGTAATATAAGTATAACGTATGCAATATAAAGCCATCAAATATTTTCCAGCCTACATTGACCGTCTGACGATGCCTAAGATGGTTTTCAGCACTGGTGGTGACGAGTTCTTTCTTCCTGACGATTCCCACTATTATGTGACAGCTATGAAAGGACCCATGTATGTAAATATGCTTCCCAATGCTGAACATTCGTGCGCTGGACATGAAATGCAGATCATGTTCAATATACTGGCATTCTACCTCAGTAATATGAAGGTAGGTTGACTTGAAATGCAGTTGTTTATAAAATGGTTTAAAATGGATAGATTTATAGTTCGTTACTACTAATGCATGAGAAATAAATGCAATAGTTTCTGCGATTCAAGAAAATTGGGCAAAAATGTAAACAATTAACTAAAATAAAGAAGTGAAAACGATATTTTTAACATTTGAAATGTAGAAATTATTTAGAAAGTCACATGGGTAAATACAAGACTTAAAAATTTTTCATTTAAAAATCTTTTGGAAGCTTTATAAGCTGGGCTCGATTAAAAAACGGTTCAAACGAATTGTAATCCAAAATGTTCAGTTAAAACAGAACCTGTTTATATACTTAACTTTTTAACTACATAAATAACTTTTTTACCTTGTTTAGAACTACACCCTTCCCAAAGCGGAATGGATGTTATACAATACTGCCACTGGAGGCGGTATAGATGTCACCCTGGATACCGAACCCACACTGATTCGAGCCTGGTCTGCAACCACACTTTCAACCAAAAGGTGAATCGGTGTGAAAAGTTATGTCGTCTGTTTCAATTCAAATTCGGGTTTTGGGTTTTATAAATTGAAAATATCTTGTTAATTCTCAGCTAGAAGAATCAATGTGAAATGATTTCGAATTATTCATGGTGCACCACTTCTAACTAAATCCATCGTGAAAAAACTGGCTTGAGTATACCAGCCTAAACCAGGGGTCACCAAACTTTTTTCACTGCGGTCCGGATAAGTTTAATAATAATTCGCGCGGACCGGATAGTTTACATGCCCTAGCGCTGTCTTTCCGAACTTAGCCCGCAAGGCGATTTTGATAGGGGCGCCAGGATATGGTCTTTCTATAATCCCATTAAAAATCTGGTGATGCGACGATTAAATTGTATAGTTAGTCTCATCTTACAAGCAATGCTTGTATATTACGTCACAAGTGACCAAAGAAAGCAATTGTTTGCGCACAATTAGCACTTGTAGTCTTGTTTGTGACGTAACAAACTGGCGTTGGGTCAATCCTGGGCGTTGTAATCCCATAAACAAGGTAATGTAACATTTAAAAATTACTCTACTTCTTACGAAAGTTTTTTTTAAGGTAAAACTTTCGTAAGAAGTAGAGTATTTTTTAAATGTTCAATGCGATTTGACAAATCAAAAAATGTGGTCGCGGCCCGCATGAAATGACTTCGCGGGCCGGATCCGCCCTGACAGGGGTCACCAAACTACTTTGTTGATTCTGAAAGTGGTACGAACCACTGGAAAACCGCCTGATATAATCTTATGCCGATTTCCTTTGCGTTCAGGCGTGATTTCCGCCTTCTGAGAGCGAACGAAACAGACTCTAGCGCTCAACCGGTCGTCCAACCCAACCTGTGGCATCACAGTGATGTGCAGAAGACAGGAGATAAGAAATATACCGCGCGGTTCGATGACCCTGTTACTGGACAATGGCGGGCTTTCTTCATTCAGGTTTGTTACGTCTAATGTTGGGGTGTTTCTCAGCAATGAGATCTATAGCAGCGGTTCCCAAACTATAAGTTTTGACGGGGCACATTTAGGATTTTTTGACCTATAACTAACGAGTTCAAATCTGAAAGTAAAAGCCATAAACTTACTAAATTACTATCCCATTGTAGCTTATGTGTAATGAGACCAACCACAGCTGGCATAGATATTTATGTTTATTTTACTAATCCACTGCGTGCCCGAACATTCATTTTCTAGAACAAATATAATAGAATAAATGGAATAAATACGCGCATTTAGTGTTATTTACCCTGATGAAGGCGACATGTATAGGACGCCGAAACGACGGAATATAAATACTTGCCAGAAGAGCTCTATTAACTTAATATTATTCCTGGCAGCAATAGCTTATATAAATGGAATAAATGTCAAAGCGCATGCTTCAAATTTACCAAAGTTGGGTGATCGAGTTGCTTATCTTTCACAAAGCAAATCGGACTCAGCTAAACTTAAAATATTTAAACAGATGACGTTCCCTGGCCCCAACGGATACTTGATCGAGTTTACCACAGAAACCAACATTATTCCGAGCAAGTTTCCGTTCCCCGACTGTTACATGGATTCGTGCAAAGGAACGCTGGTGTAAAACGGAACTATGCAAAATTTTAAAGCAGTTAATTGAAGTTTTTAATTGTAACCGAACTGGGTGATGTGTTGAAAAATGTTCGCTAATTTGTAATAAAATATCTGTGGAATCTTACTGCGGAGTTTGTGGGTGCCGGAAAAAAATGTTAGACATATTACCCAAAACTTAAGTTATAAGGGACGAAAGGCAGGGCGTTTAGTACTGAGCAAAAAAAGTAACGGCACAGTTGTGTTTGCATAGTTTAAGGAGTACTCAAAACATCTTCTGCTGCAAATCAATATCATATTGCAATAATGTTTTCCTTTTAGGCCACTGTAAGTTATCTATACGATTTGACAAACCAAAAAACGTGTTCGTTGGCCAGATGAAATGACCTCGAGGGATGGATCCGGCCTGCGGGCCGTAGTTTGGTGACCCCTACCTTCAGGGGGCAAAAAATCTGGTTTTCGCCCGAATATTCCAGTTTCAACCCGGTTTTAACCTGTTTCTGCCTCCTACCGAACCTCCAAACCGGTTTTTAAAATCAGAAATTTTTACCCGACTTTTGAAAAAAAAACCTAAGGCTATAGCGTTTCCGTTATGTTCGATTTGTGGGGGGAGCACAAACAGACAACCGGAAATAAAATTTAACACAACCTTTTATCCAATGCTCCACAAAATATTACCAAACTTTTGAAAGCGACACGTTTTTTAATTATATGATTTCCATCAATTTATGCCTTTTTCTTCTGTACGTGGTCACGTGACTCGGAAGTTACTTCTCAACCTTGATGCGCTGTCGTTAACGTCATGCAAGATGCTGGGCGGAAAACGGTGAAAAGGTAAGGTTTACTTTCGCAACGGAACGCGTTTAAGAATTACTTTTTGTAAATGCAGCAATAGAGTGTAATTATATGTATTAATGTCTAGAATAGCTGTTTTTGTTATTTCATTATTAACATCAAAAATATAGTTAACCTATTTTGCAAAAAATGGCAAACTACTTGAAATGGTAATGATCAGTTAAAGGTTAATTGCCACTTTATGTTGTGTTAAAACGAACCCATCTCATAATAACTTGAATACAACATGTTCAGTTTTCATTTGCTTTTAAACTTTCAATTAAAATGCCTAGTTACTGAGTTAAATTTAAATTGCTGCCTGATGGTTTGTAAACTTTTTGTGGGTAACGTTTTTAGTATTCTACAAGTTAGTTTGACAAATTACTGTTTAACAATAGTCAAGTTCTTTTGGTATAATTGCTCTGTGACATAACAATGCCATAAGGTTGTTCAAGCAGCTTCTGATCGGCGCTGTTTTAGGCGATCGGCGCTTTTGCTGATAACTCGCTTTTTTGTGTCCGGCGGTGTTGAATGCTGCTGGTGGCACACGAAAGCCAACTCCTGATTGACAGTTATTGAATTGTTTTAGGTTCTGCTGGTGCCAGTTGGTTAGAATGCTGCTGATTTAAGGCTGCTTAATGTTGATTCTGTACTTGACCTACAATCCAAGACATTTGCCTAACAAGCACTCACATTCAATGTAAAGTAAGTAGACTTTTTTATGTCTACAATGTTTAGCAAACAAAACGATACGCTTCAACTAATTTTGACGGTTTAATCTAATAAAAAGTCTATTTAATAAACACATGTTTGAAAATTATGTCTTTTCGTTTTAAATGTCCTCACTAGTGTAAATTTAAAGTATCCAAGTTGTACGAATATATAGTTGTTGCAATCAAACTATAACAATCTATTGTTCGATTAGGGTAAAGAAACTGAAATACAAGTACGCAGTGCCATTACATCAACGAAATGGCGGCCATTTTCCCCATTGCTCCGAACTGGCAACTACGTTTTGAGGTGAGTTTCGTGTCTTTGTAACATGTTCATTAGTTATGCGTTTGTTGGCGTAAATTATACATGTTTAAGTTAATACTTAATGGTAATTTTATGAGTTGTGTTTGTCAAAATGAACGCTCCTTTTTACAATGCTATTACATAAAGTATTAAATTAAAACACTTAGTGGCAGTTAAAAGTGTTATTTGCTCTTTTTTACATTGCCGAGAACAATAATTGTTAAAAATTAATTAAACAGTTCGAAATTTCCTGGACGTCTTGCCCTAATAGCGCCCGTTAAGCCCCACCAAGCCTTGCGCAATTTTGGCACTATTTCACGTGTTGCACAAGGGACGTAACAATGCTTGGTATGCGCATGGCAGTCACGTGACAAATTAGGCCAATCACATAAGCGCTGATTGCTTGGTATTTCGAGTACCAGGTGGATTGCAAAATTTGTGCGTGTCTCTGTTGTGGGCCATTGGTGTTTTGGCCTACTTGTGTTACTCAAGTCTCCAGGTTTCTTAACAACTCCTTTTCGCGCTATGGCTGTACAGGGACACATTGTAGAGCTCTATTTAAATCTAAAACAGCGTCCAGTGTGATAATGGTGCACAGAGTATTTTTATATTTTAGTATTTTTGTGTAACTGTGTGTTTTGACAAAGCCGAATTTACAAATGATGACGTAATGCAGAGGTCGGCAACCTTTTTTTAATGCGGACCGTTTTTGAAACTAAAATTTTATCGCGGACCGGCCTACAAAATAAGAACAAATATTCAGCAATGAAACGCCTAAATTAGTTTATCATACATGGGCAAACTGATTCAAAGCATTAAAGCTGAAAAAGTATACGGCCCCGCAACGTACCGGCGGTTCCCGACCACTGACGTAAAGGATATGTAAACCGTAGTAAACGTACATTAGCTGGTATAAAGCAGGGTTCGGCAACCTTTAGAATTCCGGGTACCAATTTACTTGTTTGTCATAATGAAAATGGCTTCGCAAACTTGCAAGGTTTGCCGCCCTCTGTTGTAAAGTATGGCTTTCATGGTTCTTTAACACAAAACATACAAAGTCTAACTTGCCACTTTGTCAACAGAATAATCTCATCGACAACAAAGTATCAAAACCTGCCTTCAATTCGCCTGTCATATCATCATCCCAATTCACTATGGACCACATACGCCTTTGACATGATGGACTTGGATTTGCTGGACATTTCAAAGGGTTGCCACATGTATACTATGGACTTGGACAAGTAAAAGTGGAAACGAAATTGCCACTTGCACACTGACAATATTTAGATGGCTCAAGGTCATCATTTCAAAATACTGCTATACACAGACATTATGTATATGGTAACGCGTATTACCATCATACGCAATGGACTTGGACATTCTGCGCGACAATTTGCGTTCGTTGTACGCAGCTGCGTTTTGTTAATTCTAAGCATTTTGTCTTCAGTTTTGCAGCATAAGAAGTGAGTCTTCATTTACTGTCAGGTCCTGCATAGATTACAACCTAGTGGTAAAACAGTATAGTTTTAGTAGAAAACCATATTACTTTAGTGGTAAAGCAGCATATTTGCACCAACAGGGATTTTTTATGAATACTGAGCAGTTTGTGACGTTGATTGATTTTGGTGTTGCGTGAAAATTGTCAATCGCCGAACCCAGTTCCTGATTTCAGCGGTTGGCAATTCCCCTCTGCACGTTAACTTGCGCAAATGCCCCCAACCCCCAACACCTGGCTGTTCAAAGTTGCTGCTGCGCTTTCGTATTGCAAGGCTGTGCACAGTCTTGTAATTCGAGCAGTATTCTACAAAGCTTCTCTGTAAGTGCTCAGTTAAGAAAGTAAGAACACAGATGGTTTTAAAGCGAAACATTTACTCCAAGCAAGTGCAGGCGAAATTATTTTTGGTTTGAAAAGCTTATAGTTTTTTCTAAGTTTTGTGGCGCAGCTTGTGATATTTCAGCTAGAAGAGAATATTGGCAGTACTTGTTTTCTTTATTGCAAGTTTGCTTTTTGTTATGTAGTGAAATAATTTCTTTTTTTGATTGTCTATATAGCACATTGGCAACTGGTATGTTCTGTTTAAAATTGAATTTTCTTTTCTGAACAATATTATTGTGACTAAAATTATTAAGATTGCAGTTTTGTTACATTGAAAAGATGTACATTTTTCAAACGCAGCGACCGCTTACGATAAAGTGACAGGCCTTAAAAATGCGTAAGTTGTGGCTTCCAAAAAATGCATGTTGCAATGTTGTGTTTTATAACACACTCCTTGATTGTGTAAATGTCCCTTTTAAAACCCGGTGACAACTGGCAAATGTTTAAAACGCAGCGTTTGCTGACGATAAAAAAAATCCCAAATGCATGTAATACTAACAATGTTTAAAATTGCGTATTTAAATGCATATATTTTGTTGTTTTATAAACATGTCCCTTTTTGGCCAGCGACGGTTGGCAATAGTTTTCAAAACGCAGCGACAGCTGACTATAACACTCCCTCAAAAGTGTAAATTTGCATGTTATGTTATAAAATTGCGTTTCATAACCCAGCGACGGCTGGACTTTAACCCAGTGCACTTCACATTGAAATATTTCTGTGTTTGCAATATTGATTGTTACCGCCCTGTGCATTGGACATTGTGCTATCTACTCAGATGTAAGTATTATGTGTTAGGCCTACATGTTAAGAACAAAGGGCATGCGTTTTATTTAATCCTGCTTTATCATTTACAGACAGATGCACAACTTCAGTGACGTCATCAAACGTTGCTATGGGAACGTGTTCGCGTGCGTACGGCTCATCCGATGATGATCCGACTTTAAATGGTGAGTTAAACTTGCCGTGTTTGTTTAGGTAGAGTTACTAACGTAAGAATTGCTGACCAAGCAAATTATTGTCCCTGTAAACGCCTTTGCTCCGTTGCGCCACTTATCAGAAATCCCCAAACCTGGCTATTGTGAGTTCTTACGTTAGTGGTTCTACCGTTTGTTTACTGCGCATAATGGCTACATGCTCAGAAAAACTGAATGTTATATATTAAGCTACAGAGATTTGTACATATTGTGTCTCCAAACGTACATCACTTTTATCCATGACTTTAATAAAAAAAATAACAGTATCACAAGCTTGTAGTAGTTATGATTTTTTTCGATACGTATAAAAACATTCCATTGAAAATTGCTTTTCGTCTCCATTTCGAAAGATTACCTTTATCATGTTTAGGTCCTAATAAGTTCGAATATGCAAGCTTTTGAAAGCAAATGTGTTTTAATTAAAGGTTTTGTGTTCTATTACTAGAACGGATGTTTTCATCGGAAACTCGACTCGCGAAAGCTGATCAACGGGAAACTTAAATCCTAAGTCGCACCAAACAGCCTCTTGCGATGCATTAGCAACAAAATAGGTTTGTGCATTTTCATACTTTGACGTACTGGCTTTATTTTAGGCCACTGAGGGGTCTTAGATGGTATAAGATAAAATATGGTCAACATAAAATAAACTTTTGTTCTTTTTCAGCTTGCTGCGTTGATACGAATTGAAAAAAGCACGTGACAAGACGAGACGTCGCTTTTTTTCCTAAACGAAGATGAAAGAGGCTAAACGTAAGTAAAACGGCTCCTCTAGACTCGGCAATCTACAATGGAACTTTTGAATTTGTTGACGGTCAGGGCTTTTAGGGTCTTGGCGGGGCAAGCAATAAAAATAACACCCTTATTGGCTTAATATTCTTATACGTGATGAGGTTGGTACTAAACACCGTATGGTACCACATGTCAACGCCTGTAGAATATTAGGCCCAAAAGGGTATCTAAATCTAAGATTGATTGAATTATAATGTTATTGTTATTTCAAACCCCCACACCGACCCTAATAGCCCTAACCGTCAACATCTTCATTAGTTTTTTATTAGGTTATTTTAGAGAAGCCCGCAGATACTTATTCTTGCTGTAACAAAACAGCATTTCGTTGCGCGGCAAAGCCCGTTCACCGAAAACAGACCTTTAAATTTCAATGTAAATTTAAATACCACAGCAACTTTTACTAAAAGCATTATAAACGAATATATATATATATATATTCACCACCATATGGCAAGGCGTACGCTAGAAAAATCTAGCCTTCGGTGGGTGAATCCACGACAGGACCAGCCTACGCCTTGCCATATGGTGGTGAGTGCTTGGTGACCGGCTGATTCGGTATAACGCCATCAATAGGTCTGGCGTACTGTGACAAATTTTGCAACTTCTATTCACTAAACTTTACGTTTTGAAATAACTTATTGTTAACAACATATATGTCTTATGCAGGCGATGAGGGTTTTGTTCCAGTTATGGATTCAAGGATCTTCGCCGAAACTGAAAACTCCCAACAAACGTCAAGGTAAAAAAAAATTTTTTTTTGCCTTTGATTTGGCAAAGTTGAAAACCCACAATAAACCGCCTATAGCTTTGTCCGTATTAAACAGTGTGAGATGCGTCATTTTAAACCAGGGTTGCACATGACGGTCGCATCGCAGGTCCTTATTTTGTCAACAGATATACAGGTTTGCATCACATATATGCCATCTACTGTACCACCTAAAACTCCATATAAATTTTGAATTTGATGCACAAATTGAGCCGCACAGCGCGGAGATCAGTCTTAACTGATTATGATGTCAGGATCTATTTATATTGTGGCGCTTTGTTACCTGTTTTTCGTATTGTTTGCACACTACAGGCGTACAAAAAGTCTATATTTTAATAACCATCTACATATATTTTAATAACCATCTTCACGGCCGCACAAACTCGTCTCTGTTGCTGCATGTGGCCGTACGGCCGCAGGTTGTGCACCCCTATTTTAAACATGCACCGACTCATTAACTGTTTCGTTTCATGTGCCGTCGGGCTAGACTAGTGTTGCCTGTGATTAAAAACCTTCCCTAAATAAGCGTTCCGCAACTTTTATGGTCACAAAACTTGTCAAATTGAACTCACACCTCAATCTAAAATGTAAATAATTACACGTTTGGTTAATTCGCGCTGAAATGTGTATGGTTTATGGCATACACTTTATGCTATCAAACGTTCGCACGGAACAATGTACCAAGTAGCGGAATATAGGTTTTAATTTCGGTTCTTTGTTTCAGATTTTTCACATTCGACACCTCGCCTCCCGAACCTGCATCCAATCATCAACTTCAAAAAATACGGGCTGTCAGTTATTCATAAGAGACTGCTGCGTTATAGTCAACATTGAATGCGAGATTTCCACCTAGGCCCATAACTCTATGCTAACTTGCGCTGGGCCTTCATTCGTCATTGTTTGGTCCAGCGGATGGAGGCCCAAGTTGTTTTTGTTTTTTTGGTGCTACAAATTAGGTCGCAAATAGGTTTACATAGTTGTAGCATCGATAACTAGGGTTAGAATAGTTAGGATGGGTCTTGTATGGGTTCGCGCGCCGCATTCCCCCTCAGTTACGGGTTTAGTTAGGCGCGGCTCGTTAATATTTAGCGTTAAAACCTAGGGCTAGAAACACGTCGCCATCACCCACCCAGGCCCGCCGGGGTCAAATTCCACCAGAGTTTGATCCCCAGGAGTCAAAATTCCACCGGAGATGGGTACCGGTGCAGGCGTTCCTAGTAAACTTCGCTATCCGTCGGACGAATGGGCCGGTTGGAGAGTGGAGAGGAAAGGTTCGCGAGCACGCCGGCTAAAAATACCGTAAGGCTGTTTTCAATTCCCCCCTACACATGTCCGAATTCGGGAGGGTCCGTCTTTGATGATGATGTTTTTTTTCTATCCGTCTTTGAAGATGATGATGTTTGTCAGTGTCCTACATCTGTTTGTTGTCGCTTTTATATACGTGGCCTTTCCCTGCCTTCCCCCTTGTCGTCAAAAGCTTGAGCGCATTTAAATTAGGAATATGTCGCTTGGTGTCGCACTGTTCCTTCAGTGCCGTGCATCTGTATTGGCTGAACGATCCAGCCTCAGTTTATTCTTCCATAAGAAGACCCTGGACTTCGGCTGGGTTGCGATGTCATGCAGATGCACATGATGTTCTTTGTTCTTGTGGCAAATCCTGCCACCCAGCGGTTCTTGCAGCTCGTGTATTTTTCCCCACAGGTACTTTTATTTGCAGGTACATTTTTCCACAGGTTTTGTTCGTTTGTTATTTTCGAAAACGGTTTGCATACGTTTAGCGTATTATTTTAAGTGTTTGTATGTTTATAACTATCCAAATCTCGCATTCCTTGTTGACTCGGCCTTGTAAACCCATTCAAAAGCTTTGTTTGTTTCATAACTTTGCTTTTGGTGAAGTTTACACTGCCAGGCGCGGCAGCCTCACATTTTACTTTTCATAGGCTAAATGTTGCTGAGAAGTCAGATAGTTAGCGAGCTCCGAAGCTGTTTTTTCTTGTTTTTGTTTGTGATCTAGTTGCGGCGGCATTATAGGGGCGCGCAGGACGATGGCGGTTCCACAAGTATGTTTGTGTGGGAATGTTTGTGAGTTAGGCTAATAACGCTAGGTGCAAATCGCACTGAAGAAGATGAACAACCAATCGTGTACGATTCGATAGAAGAACAACCTATCGTTTACCAGATGACCAATGAAAACACAAGGGGTTAAATTTAGATTGAACCGTGTTGTAAAGAGGTTTAATTGCTAGTTTTTCTTTGGGGATTAAAATAATTTATTGTTACCACATCTAACCATCGGTGGTGATATGATACTTAAGTTGTCCACGAATAGTTTTTAGTGGCACTTATGGTTGGCAAATGAAATTTTCTGTGACCATACCTAAATGTTGGTGGTTACTTTTGGAATTTTCAGTGACCATAACTAAATATTGGTGGTTACTTTTCTTATTTTAGTCGTCAACGACTTACTTTTAGTGGCAACTTGGTTTAGCAAATGAAATTTTCTGTGACCATACCTAAATGTTGGTGGTTACTTTTGGAATTTTCAGTGACCATACCTAGCTATTGGTGGTTACTTTTTTCTGTGACCATACCTAACTATTGGTGGTTACTTTATGGAATTTTCGGTGACCATAACTAAATATTGGTGGTTACTTTTCTTATTTTAGTTGTCAACGACTTACTTTTAGTGGCAACTTGGTTTAGCAAATGTAATTTTCAGTGACCATTCCTAATTATTGGTGGTTACTTCGTGGAATTTTAGTTGTCCATGACTAACTTTTAGTGGCAACTTTGGTTGAGTAAACCTAAAAAATAACTATCCATTCGTTTCCACAGGAAGCTTGTTACAATATTTACGCAGTTTAATGCACTGCTGGTAATAAGTAGTTTAATATACTACTTTATTTTCGAACCTAGAAGTAGTTTAATATACTACTTCGAAATTAGAACCAAAACAACGAGGTAGTTCAAAATACTACCGGAAAATTAGAACCTCTACTTAAATATTTGTATGTTGTATAAAATCTTTCTAGGAATAGTTTGTTGATAATTACGACGCGCGGTATAGGCATTAGATCTTCCTTCCATATTGGTAAATGTATTTTTTATTTTTTAACTAAATTAGACTATATTGTTGTGAATGTGAGGGTGTGATTTATATTATCTCCTTAAACTTCGGCGCTGCGAACGCGAGGACATTTAGTTCACTGAATACTGCGAGCTGCTTCGTGGTAAGGCAGTCAGACAAATCGGGCCGCCATCGTCAGAAGCTAGCATTCACAAGTACAGGGTCATAGTAGCAGAATCTGCATGCAAAAGACCAAGGAATCGGAAACTTGACTTTGGAATGAGTTTTTAACCTGAGCATTGTATATTGTTATGTGGTAAACTAACACTGTGTTTTGTTTTGCAGATGCTTGGACGAAGTTTGAAAAGACGGAATGGACTATTTTACTTCAAAACTAATAATATATTTTTATTTTTTAGATGCGACCTAAATTGTGAAGATACGTTGATGGAACTTCGAAAGGGTAAATGTTAAAAAACTTTGTTTAAAATTAACCTACTTTCTTGTGCAGAACTTGGACAAAAACAAAAATATGGAAATATGTAATGGAATGTGTATTGAGCAAAATCACACAATCCTTTGGAATGTATTTTTACACGTGAGTGCAGAGGTATGATCTAGGCGTCCATTTGCAGTGAATTTTTTTTTGGCAAATGGACCAGTGTCTCTTCCTCGTCTCGGCCTGGTTCTGCGCCAGACGAGGGTCTCTACACTGCCACCTAACGAGAGACCCACTGCGAGAGTTGGCACCTCGACGTGGTGCAGTGGCCTGATTTAGAACTAAGACCAACTCGCAGAACCCAAAGCTTTATTCATGATTTGAAAATAATAACGATAAGTTAGAAAAACAGCTGTGCAGCCTAAAACTGTTCTGGTTGTATAAAATGCTTTGAAATGTATCAAACACAAAGTGCAACTTTTAAACGCCTCATAACAATCAGTTTGCCCATCCGTGCGTCAGGCCTATAAAAGGTGTAATACCCAACCAAGCCGGCACCCCAACAAAAATGCTAGCCTTTCCTGGGATTTTGATGCTTTGTTATTGTGATGCACCGAAGTTTCGGTAGGCCATAACATTTCGGCCGAACTTTTGTTTGAATCCAAAACCAATATTGAACAATTTAATTAGTTTCCCCTTTAATATAGAAGGAACCTCTAATAAAGATATGTTTTTAACATTGTCTGTAAAGATTCTTAAGTTCCGAAGCGCTTGACTGATTTACGCGAGATGTTTGCGAAAACGCTTGTGGCGAATTAGAACTTCATTTTACAACGTAAATATAGAATTTTACAGAAAATTTACCGGAGTTGCCTATAGGAACTGTGCAAAAATGCACGGACAGCAGTTTTTTGCGAGGGGGCATAATTTATGTGATGTTCAACACAAGGATTCTTTTTTTCTTCTCTAGAGTTACACGTTTCTATTCTTCTGGTTAAAAGTTTCCCTTTCCAAAGTGCTTTGAACCAAACTGACCGACAATTCTGCCAAAACCGAACTTGTGTAGTGTTCGGTTTATGCTAATAGTGGCTAATGTGTCACAAGGTTATAACCGCGTCACTACAAATTAAAGGGGTATATACCATCGTCCTTAACCGACCGAGTCCTGTAAACTCCACACAAGTGTCTTGCACTTCGGTTAGTTTGTTTATTACTTCTGAAGAGCACAATAACGTATAGGAAAAGAAGAGGTCGAAATGAACCAGTGCGGCTTTATATATACCCCGGATAAAGGCGTTAAATCGTACAAATGTGCTCTTGCGATTGGATCTTGTACAATTCCCACACAAAGTAATTACCTGGAACGGAAACCTGTCAACCTGGCAACCCTGAACTGGTACCTTTTATTGCTTGGCAAACGCAACAATGAACAAAATTTTTCGTGAGAAACGATTTTTCTCTAGTGATCCACTCCATTGCATTGGAATGGCAAGCAAAATGTACAGCTAGCAGCAGCTCTGCAGTTTTTACGACATTTTATAGGTAACTTTTTGTTTTGCACCAACATTATTCCTGTTTCTTCCGGATTTAATTTTTGTGCATTTTAAAATGTATGTGATTTGATCAGGTTATAATCAGCTTCTAGCTAGCAGTAGTATTGAATACACTTTCTTTACCCACATTTCATAAAAATATGATCTTGTAAGCCCCAGTCAAACTTTATCCAACCGCTATCCCCGAATCATACATGATATACCAGAAATATATAGCGGTTATCACAGAAGTTCTTGTTTAACAAGTACATGTGATTTTCTAATGTAATTCTAATATATAAGTACGAATTTCTGCGATGTTTCAATGAATATTCGCAATGGAAATGAACCGCTGTTATCTTCATTTATTTTTGCAAGGTTTATGTAAAAAGTTCTTGTGTTTTTAGCGACGCATTTTTTAAAATTATTCGGTCATACACATTTGAAAGTAGAATGTTGTGCCAGTGTAGAGTGACCAGTTTTTTTAAAATGAGACCATTTAAATTGTCGCATTATATCAAAGTTGGCTGCATTTTTTTAATAAGACCACTTGTCGCATTATATGAAAGTTGTACTGTGAGATAGTATCATTTTGAATAAAGTCAAAACACCATGTAAACCAAACGTTGATAACAATGTCCCAGACAATTCAAGCGATTAGGGTTACTTAAACGTCGCCACACAATGACGTTGGTAATCTCCAGCAGTATACGTCCTGTTTTAAGTTGCAATTCGGGCCGGGCTTGCAATTCGGGCCGGGTTCGGGCTTAGGTATTTGTGAGAAAACGGGCTTAAAACGGGCCTGACTTTACGTACCGTTTCCGCCATTTTTTTTAATAAAATCACTCAGCTAACTTTGGCTTTGACCTAATGCCCACCCTACTCTAAAACGTGTTGTTTATCCCATTGTCTATATTGTTTATTGTGTTTGTTGTCTTTCTCTCTTTTCTTTCTCATCCTTTGTTGCAACGCTTTCGTGGATAGACCTGTCAATCCAAATTTCGGGCCTGGTTTCGCAAAAACGTTTCGGGTTAGGGCCGGGTTCGGGTTTAGATTTCGGGCCCGCTTGCAATTCTGGTTCCGACGTTTCTTTTGCAAACATCGCTTTCAAATTCTTTTGGCGATAATATAACCAAGATATCGCATGGCAATGACCCGCTGTCAGTGTTATGTCCCTTTCCGAACCCCACAGATAATCAGAACGAGAGAAAGACTTCGGCCCGTTTGACAACAATAAAATCCGCTGACACGATTTCTTAATTACAGCCTCAAAAAGCCTCAAAAATCGAAAAATATAGCCTCAGGGTTTTTTCGAAAATCGGGTCAAAATTTTCGATTTTAAAAACCGGTTTGAACCGGTTTGGAGGGTCGGTAGGAGGCAGAAACCGGTCAAATCCGGTTTGAAACTGGAATATTCCCACGAAAACCCACCGAAAACCGGATTTTTCTTCGATTTTTTGACCCCCAAATATCGAAAAAACGGAAAGGCTATAGCCTTAGGGTTTTTTCGAAAATCGGGTCAAAATTTTCGATTTTTAAAACCGGTTTGGAGGGTCGGTAGGAGGCAGAAACCGGTCAAAACCGGTTTGAAACTGGAATATTCCCACGAAAACCCACTGAAAACCGGATTTTTCTTCGATTTTTTGACCCCCAAATATCGAAAAAACGGAAAGGCTATAGCCTCAGGTTTTTTTCGAAAATCGGGTCAAAATTTTCGATTTTTAAAACCGGTTTGAACCGGTTTGGAGGTTCGGTAGGAGGCAGAAACCGGTCACAACTGGTTTGAAAATGGAATATTCCCACGAAAACCCACCCAAAACCGGATTTTTCTTCGATTTTTTGAGCCTCAAAAATCGAAAAAACGGAAAGGCTATAGCCTTAGGGTTTTTTCGAAAATCGGGTCAAAATTTTCGACTTCAAAAACAGGTTTAAACCGGTTTGGAGGTTCGGTAGGAGGCAGAAACCGGTCAAAACCGGTTTGAAACTGGAATATTCTCACGAAAACCCACTAAACCGGATTTTTCTTTGATTTTTTGACCCCCAAAAATCGAAAAAACGGAAAGGCTATAGCCTTAGGGTTTTTTCGAAAATCGGGTCAAAATTTTCGATTTTTAAAACCGGTTTGAACCGGTTTGGAGGGTCGGTAGGAGGCAGAAACCGGTCACAACCGGTTTGAAACTGGAATATTCCGACAAAAACCCACTGAAAACCGGATTTTTCTTCGATTTTTTGACCCCCAAAAATCGAAAAAACGGAAAGGCTATAGCCTTAGGGTTTTTTCGAAAATCGGGTCAAAATTTTCGATTTTTAAAACCGGTTTGAACCGGTTTGGAGGGTCGGTAGGAGGCAGAAACCGGTCAAAACCGGTTTGAAACTGGAATATTCCCACGAAAACCCACCGAAAAACGGATTTTTCTTCGATTTTTTGACCCCCAAATATCGAAAAAACGGAAAGGCTATAGCCTTAGGGTTTTTTCGAAAATCGGGTCAAAATTTTCGATTTCAAAAACCGGTTTAAACCGGTTTAGAGGGTCGGTAGGAGGCAGAAACCGGTCAAAACCGGTTTGAAACTGGAATATTCCCACGAAAACCCACTGAAAACCGGAATTTTCGTCGATTTTTTGACCCCCAAATATCGAAATTCGGGTCAAAATTTTCGATTTCAAAAACCGGTTTGAACCGGTTTGGAGGTTCGGTAGGAGGCAGAAACCGGTCACAACCGGTTTGAAAATGGAATATTCCCACGAAAACCCACTGAAAACTGGATTTTTCTTCGATTTTTTGACCCCCAAATATCGAAAAAAACGGAAAGGCTATAGCCTTAGGGTTTTTTCGAAAATCGGGTCAAAATTTTCGATTTCAAAAACCGGTTCAAACCGGTTTGGAGGGTCGGTAGGAGGCAGAAACCGGTCAAAACCGGTTTGAAACTGGAATATTCTCACGAAAACCCACTGAAAACCGGATTTGTCTTCGATTTTTTGACCCCCAAATATCGAAAAAACGGAAAGGCTATAGCTCTAGGGTTTTTTCGAAAATCGGGTCAAAATTTTCGATTTTAAAAACCGGTTTGAACCGGTTTGGAGGGTCGGTAGGAGGCAGAAACCGGTCACAACCGGTTTGAAACTGAAATATTCCCACGAAAATCCACTGAAACCGGATTTTTCTTCGATTTTTTTGTCCCCCAAATATCGAAAAAACGGAAAGGCTATAGCCTTAGGGTTTTTTCGAAAATCGGGTCAAAATTTTCGATTTCAAAAACCGGTTTGAACCGGTTTGGAGGTTCGGTAGGAGGCAGAAACCGGTCAAAACCGGTTTGAAACTGGAATATTCTCACGAAAACCCACTAAACCGGATTTTTCTTCGATTTTTTGACCCCCAAAAATCGAAAAAACGGAAAGGCTATGGCCTTAGGGTTTTTTCGAAAATCGTGTCAAAATTTTCGATTTCAAAAACCGGTTTGAACCGGTTTGGAGGGTCGGTAGGAGGCAGAAACCGGTCAAAACCGGTTTGAAACTGGAATATTCTCACGAAAACCCACCGAAAAACGGATTTTTCTTCGATTTTTTGACCCCCAAATATCGAAAAAACGGAAAGGCTATAGCCTTAGGTTTTTTTCGAAAATCGGGTCAAAATTTTCGATTTCAAAAACCGGTTTGAACCGGTTTGGAGGTTCGGTAGGAGGCAGAAACCGGTCAAAACCGGTTTGAAACTGGAATATTCTCACGAAAACCCACTGAAAACCGGATTTTTCTTCGATTTTTTGACCCCCAAATATCGAAAAAACGGAAAGGCTATAGCCTTAGGGTTTTTTCGAAAATCGGGTCAAAATTTTCGATTTTAAAAACCGGTTTGAACAGGTTTGGAGGGTCGGTAGGAGGCAGAAACCGGTCAAAACCGGTTTGAAACTGGAATATTCCCACGAAAACCCAGCGAAAAACGGATTTTTCTTCGATTTTTTGACCCCCAAATATCGAAAAAACGGAAAGGCTATAGCCTTAGGGTTTTTTCGAAAATCGGGTCAAAATTTTCGATTTCAAAAACCGGTTCAAACCGGTTTGGAGGGTCGGTAGGAGGCAGAAACCGGTTAAAACCGGTTTGAAACTGGAATCTTCTCACGAAAACCCACTGAAAACCGGATTTGTCTTCGATTTTTTGACCCCCAAAAATCGAAAAAACGGAAAGGCTATAGCCTTAGGGTTTTTTCGAAAATCGGGTCAAAATTTTCGATTTTAAAAACCGGTTTGAACAGGTTTGGAGGGTCGGTAGGAGGCAGAAACCGGTCAAAACCGGTTTGAAACTGGAATATTCTCACGAAAACCCAGCGAAAAACGGATTTTTCTTCGATTTTTTGACCCCCAAATATCGAAAAAACGGAAAGGCTATAGCCTTAGGGTTTTTTCGAAAATCGGGTCAAAATTTTCGATTTCAAAAACCGGTTTGAACCGGTTTGGAGGGTCGGTAGGAGGCAGAAACCGGTCACAACCGGTTTGAAACTGGAATATTCCCACGAAAATCCACTGAAAACCGGATTTTTCTTCGATTTTTTGACCCCCAAATCTCGAAAAAACGGAAAGGCTATAGCCTTAGGGTTTTTTCGAAAATCGGGTCAAAATTTTCGATTTTAAAAACCGGTTTGAACAGGTTTGGAGGGTCGGTAGGAGGCAGAAACCGGTCAAAACCGGTTTGAAACTGGAATATTCCCACGAAAACCCAGCGAAAAACAGATTTTTCTTTGATTTTTTGACCCCCAAATATCGAAAAAACGGAAAGGCTATAGCCTTAGGGTTTTTTCGAAAATCGGGTCAAAATTTTCGATTTCAAAAACCGGTTCAAACCGGTTTGGAGGGTCGGTAGGAGGCAGAAACCGGTCAAAACCGGTTTGAAACTGGAATATTCTCACGAAAACCCACTGAAAACCGGATTTGTCTTCGATTTTTTGATCCCCAAATATCGAAAAAACGGAAAGGCTATAGCCTTAGGGTTTTTTCGAAAATCGGGTCAAAATTTTCGATTTTGAAAACCGGTTTGAACCGGTTTGGAGGTTCGGTAGGAGGCAAAAACCGGCCACAACCGGTTTGAAAATGGAATATTCCCACGAAAACCCACCCAAAACCGGATTTTTCTTCGATTTTTTGAGCCTCAAAAATCGAAAAAACGGAAAGGCTATAGCCTTAGGTTTTTTTCGAAAATCGGGTCAAAATTTTCGATTTCAAAAACCGGTTTAAACCGGTTTGGAGGTTCGGTAGGAGGCAGAAACCGGTCAAAACCGGTTTGAAACTGGAATATTCTCACGAAAACCCACTAAACCGGATTTTTCTTTGATTTTTTGACCCCCAAAAATCGAAAAAACGGAAAGGCTATAGCCTTAGGTTTTTTTCGAAAATCGGGTCAAAATTTTCGATTTTAAAAACTGGTTTGAACAGGTTTGGAGGGTCGGTAGGAGGCAGAAACCGGTCAAAACCGGTTTGAAACTGGAATATTCCCACGAAAACCCAGCGAAAAACGGATTTTTCTTCGATTTTTTGACCCCCAAATATCGAAAAAACGGAAAGGCTATAGCCTTAGGGTTTTTTCGAAAATCGGGTCAAAATTTTCGATTTTAAAAACCGGTTTAAACCGATTTAGAGGGTCGGTAGGAGGCAGAAACCGGTCAAAACCGGTTTGAAACTGGAATATTCTCACGAAAACCCACTGAAAACTGGATTTTTCTTCGATTTTTTGACCCCCAAATCTCGAAAAAACGGAAAGGCTATAGCTCTAGGGTTTTTTCGAAAATCGGGTCAAAATTTTCGATTTCAAAAACCGGTTTGAACCGGTTTGGAGGTTCGGTAGGAGGCAGAAACCGGTCAAAACCGGTTTGAAACTGAAATATTCCCACGAAAATCCACTGAAACCGGATTTTTCTTCGATTTTTTGACCCCCAAAAATCGAAAAAACGGAAAGGCTATGGCCTTAGGGTTTTTTCGAAAATCGTGTCAAAATTTTCGATTTTAAAAACCGGTTTGAACCGGTTTGGAGGGTCGGTAGGAGGCAGAAACCGGTCACAACCGGTTTGAAACTGGAATATTCCCACGAAAACCCACTGAAAACCGGATTTTTCTTCGATTTTTTGACCCCCAAAAATCGAAAAAACGGAAAGGCTATAGCCTTAGGGTTTTTTCGAAAATCGGGTCAAAATTTTCGATTTCAAAAACCGGTTTAAACCGGTTTGGAGGATCGGTAGGAGGCAGAAACCGGCCAAAACCGGTTTGAAACTGGAATATTCCCACGAAAACCCACCGAAAAACGGATTTTTCTTCGATTTTTTGACCCCCAAATATCGAAAAAACGGAAAGGCTATAGCCTTAGGGTTTTTTCGAAAATCGGGTCAAAATTTTCGATTTTGAAAACCGGTTTGAACCGGTTTGGAGGTTCGGTAGGAGGCAGAAACCGGTCAAAACCGATTTGAAACTGGAATATTCTCACGAAAACCCACTGAAAACCGGATTTTTCTTCCATTTTTTGACCCCCAAATATCGAAAAAACGGAAAGGCTAGGCTTAGGGTTTTTTCGAAAATCGGGTCAAAATTTTCGATTTTAAAAACCGGTTTGAACCGGTTTGGAGGGTCGGCAGGAGGCAGAAACCGGTCAAAACCGGTTTGAAACTGGAATATTCTCACGAAAACCCACTAAACCGGATTTTTCTTTGATTTTTTGACCCCCAAAAATCGAAAAAACGGAAAGGCTATAGCCTTAGGTTTTTTTCGAAAATCGGGTCAAAATTTTCGATTTTAAAAACCGGTTTGGAGGTTCGGTAGGAGGCAGAAACCGGTCAAAACCGGTTTGAAACTGGAATATTCCCACGAAAACCGGATTTTTCTTCGATGTTTTGACCCCCAAAAATCGAAAAAACGGAAAGGCTATAGCCTTAGGTTTTTTTCGAAAATCGGGTCAAAGTTTTCGATTTTGAAAACCAGTTTGGAGATTCGGTAGGAGCCAGAATCCGGTCAAAACCGGATTGAAACTGGATATTCCCGCGAAATCCCCTCCGGAAGTGCTTCCTTGTTAAAACCTGGAAATTTTTCAGGATTTCTTTGCATCTTTGTTGATGACTTGGTTGGAAAAGTTGTTGGTTTGTGAAAATAAATCTTTCAAGAAATCTGATGCAAATGAATATGTAGTTTTCCTCGTGGGCAGAAGGCCATATATAGGTTCCTTGTAAAAAAACGTTTGGCTTGCTTGGAGATGGCTTCTTGGTGACTGTGTGGATTGATTCAGAGTGTGTAACAGCCTGTGGAGCTTTATCTCTCCAGTTCTTCCTTAATTATGGATGATATTGTTCAGCAATCTCTTGTGATTCCTGATCAAGATCTTTAAGCCTTTCCATTTTAAAATTTTTACCCGATTTTTTTGAAAATAACTAAAGCCGCTTTTTCCGTTTTTTTTTTTTGGGGGGGGGGGGGGGGGGGGGCTGTCGTGAGATGCGCAAAGTTTTTTTTATAAACAAGGAGTTGCTGGAACATATGTTTTTGTCACAAAAAAGAGGCATGTGATATGTCACATCTCCCGTAAACGCAAAGATTTGTTCAAAAACGTTTTTGTCGTTTGGCATAAAAATTTAATTTGTCCTTATTTGGGGGTCCATGCCGATGGCAACCCTGGTTACAGCCTTTAACTGTCCTGTTTGTTTAATGAACCCAAATCTTCCAATAAATACAACTATATTTTCACAACCAAACTATCGTTCACTTTATACGATATTAAACTTCGAGCGATTATCACCCACAAAACAAACGCACATTTATTGATGAAAGTCGCAAAGAACGTTCCGATTGTTCTTTTATTATTGCGTCATAATCAGGACTTCCATCCCGGGTACGTTCGGATCGGTGGCGAGGTCCGAGAGAGAGTCGATTTTCTCGTCAATGAAAAGATTGTCGGCGTCGAGTTGCGCGCGCACGTTGCCGTGGCTACTGTCACCCATGGCAACAGAGCAGTAGTATTTCCGGAAGCGCTTTATATCAGCGTTGTGCTCGACCTCATCGCTGCCGAAAAAAGGAAAGTTTTTAGTTTGTTTCTCTGAGGTAAGGTGGTGGTTTCCAAACTTTTCATCGTTACGGGGCCGTTTGAAAGTTTATCAAGGCTTTGAATTCCCCAGCACAAACAAACCTGATTTAAAAGCCTAAACTTATTAAAGGCGTCGACCCTCTTAAAACTACCCCACAAATTTTAGGTTGAAAACAACTGGTCTAAGACAGGGGTCACCAAACTACGGTCCGCGGGTCAGATCCGGCTCTCGGCGTAATTTTTTGCGGCCTGCGAAAGTAATTTTGGTTTCATAAACCGCATGAAGCATTGTGTAACGTAATACGTTAAAGATTGCTCAAACCTGCAGAATGGATTGTAGTGATAATTTTAGCTGGTCTTACAAGATTACAACGTATAGCTATAATTAAAAAGCAGTTTGTTACGTCACAGAAAAAGCAAAGAATAGTAATTGTGGGCGAACAAATGATTTCTTTTGTAACCTCTAATGAAATAAAGGAGTGATAGTTGGTAGATGAAACACTTATACATTCTTTATAATTTTACAATTTGACAGCGGCACTATCTGAATGCAAATAAGATTGTGAAAAGGCATAAGCCGCAGCCGTTTTTTTTAAATACGTTTTAGGGGCCTGTGGGTGAACCGCTGGGTCGTTCGAGTTTAAACTTCAGGAGGATTAAATTTAGATTAATAACTAATATCTGTCAAAATTTGAATTAATTTGAAGCACTTTTCCTTGACCAAACGAGCGTTACAAACCAGCGTTAGACAGAACAAAAAATACGAACAAAAACAATATGTGTCCCGTTTAGGGAATAATTAAGGAACAAATAGCTGGTAGATGAGACACTTATATTTTTATTTATACATTCCTTTTTACAATTTAACAGCGGCACTATCTGAATACAAATAAGGTTGTGAAAAGACATAAGCCCTTGGCCGTCCCGTTAAAACTACCTCCAGAGTTCCTGTTCGGAAAAGGCTGCGTCGGGGCTTGTAAGCCATGCGGCCCTCGCGCATAATTATTAAAATTCTGTGAAAAAAGTTTGGTGAGCCCTGTTCTAAAGCATCGGATGAAAACAAGTAGAAATGTCGCAGTTTTGAGGTAACAGGTTTAGATGAATGACGATTTTAATTCGAACCCACAGACTGGACACAACCCAGAATCTATACTCTGAAGTAGGCCAAGCTGACAATGACCATTAATCGCGGCTTACGGAGTGGTCAAGTTTATTTAGTTACTTTTATGGCAATCAGCAACGTTTTACCTGACATATACGAAACCAAAGTATCGTTTATTGAGTTTAAATCACGTCTAAGGTATAAAACCTTCGCCAAAACTGAAAATGCGCATGTTAACTTAATAAAACCATACAACATTGCCGCACTAAAACAGCTGATAACGTGAGTTCCCGCCACATAACGCTGGTGGTAACGGTGTAGCTGCAGCGCGTTTAAATCTACCCATCAAGTGTGCTTTTCTCCACCAAATAACAGTCAATGTTGCACAGGTATATCACACATCCTTGTAAACCGGAGATTTTTTTTGTTACGAAGTCTTTCGGTTAGACACTCTTTCAGTATTTCAGGTTTTGTTATTTCAGGATTACGACAAGATTGAAATTCGAACACAAAACGTCTAATTGATATTTACCATTTTTGTTCAGTTTGAGTGCAGACCACCGATGCCATCATAGCGTTGTAAACTGAACAATGAAATTTCCTTCTTTCTTCCAACAACTGACTTTCACCCTCCAAGTTCTCATTTCGATCCCTGCAAAAATATAGTTGTTAATTATGCAAGATTTAGTATTTTTGAATTGCTTTGTAATATATTTGTTGTTTAAACAAGCAAGAAAAGTGGTAATTGTTATACACCAGGGGTGTGCAACCTTTGTTACTGTGGGGCCAAATAAAATTGCCAAAATTAGATCGCGGGCCGCACCTGTGCATAACACAAGGTGATTTTACTTTGTTGCTTACCAAATATGCTTAACTACAAGTAAAATTCGCATTTAATTCTAGCCACATATTGCCTGGTCGCAGAAAAATGGCATCGGGCGCACTAATCTGCTCAAAAATATAGTTGGACTTTTGTCAATACATTAGAAATTCAAGAGTCTGCGGGCTGCACAACCTTTAATCAAGGGCCGCATGTGGCACATGGACCGCAGGTTGCCCACCCCAGTACACATTATATTACTTATGCAAGTTTTTTGGGGTTTAAACCACCAATAAGTTTTTCAATTCGAAATTTTGTCCCATCTTTCTCCTTCATTTTAGCGATCCACAAGGTGGCAGAGCGGAGTTTCACAAAATCGTAGAAGAGTCGCATGCACTAGTGTCTGCATTCTGGAAACAAAATTTACTTCATAAAAACTGACAGAAAACGATCAGTTTTATAGCACGCGCAAAGAGCAGTTTACTACTGATAAAATTTCCACACGCAAGTTGCAAAAACGTATTTTGACTAAACAGTTTTTTAATCAAACATCGTTTTTATTAGCAAAACACACTCAATAACAGTGCACTGAATGCATTTTTTCAAGGTTCTTTGATGTTAAATGACAACAGCATTTTATATAACGCCTGGAATAAAATGTTTGCACTAAAAAAATATCTCTTCGACATTTATGATTTTGAATAATTCTTTTTCCAATTTAAGCTACTCGTGTTGTGTTTTGCTTTTCAACCCGATAATCTCACCAGTCTGAGGTCTCCCACAATGATCAAACAGCCACTCCACAACATGGACAAGAGTAACAGGTTGAATCGGATTAAAACCTTTCGGGATTCGACGATTGTTCGAAGGTTTGTTGAGGGTTTTGAACTTGGCTTTCACAATCCGTTCAATGTGTTTTAAACTCTAAACAATTGAACGTTTTGTCAGTTAAAAGAATAAATTATGACCAGTGACAGGATTTACAGTATTGCGCATAGTATTACAGCTAAACGATAATACAGCTTGGACATTACCAACACAAAACGCATGTCAGCCACGCGGTGTCAGTAATGAGTCTTATTCTCGGCATTGCAGCACAAAATCACGGCGAGCGTTGTTATCAAAAAGTAAAATGTCGGAATCGGGTTTTATGTGAGTTTTCCAACGTCATGCGTCTCTCGATGAGTTTTCTCTTTTTTTCTCGGCGATTGTGTCTCATCTCGAATTCGAATACCGCTAAGTGTTAACTTATCAGAGTTATCAGCGCAAACGAGAAAGTGGCAGAGAATTTTTACCAGTGGTCTTCAATCTTTTATTAGCAAATCGCCCCCTGATGTGCTTGAGGTGTAAAAACGAAACAAGTTTAAATGTAAGCTAGTTACTGTTGTATTTGAAAGGTTGTGCCCGTCTATATACATAGGTTTCTTTTGTCCCAGTATCCCCATAAATTAAATGCCCCTACTCTCGAGATCACGAGAAACAAGCAATCGCTAGCAAATACGATTTATTCAATTAGCAGCATTTTTTAAGCTTAGACGCCTCTTGTGCCTGGTATTTGTTAGGCTATTATAACCAGCCATATTGCGTATCCCACACTTCTTGTATACATATTAATACACTTAGTAATTTTGATATTCCTCCCAAACAAAAAAAATGTCAATCATACAGTTTAAATAGGCAGGTGTCAAGTTGCGGAGTCAGTTGTTCGCGTTCAGATCGTTTACAAAAGTTGCGCCACCGAACAATCGAAGTCATTGTGACGTCGTGCCTATAGTAACCGTTGTGACGAAGTTGTTCGATCGTGAGCCGAAGAGGAAGTATTCAGTCGAGCCCAACAGAGTGAAATACAATGACTGTTTAATGGCGATTAATCGCGACTTGCGAAGTCGTCAAGTTTGTTTTGTTTCCTTTATGTCAATCAACAACGTTTTACCGGACATATACGAAACTGAGGTATCGTTTATTGAGTTTAAATCACGTCTAAGGTACGAAACTCTCGCCAAAACTTAAAATGCGCATGTTCACTTAAAAAAAACACACATAACATTGCGGCGCTAAAACAGTTTGACAATGTGATTCCCCGCCACATAACGCTAGTAGTAACGGTGTGGCTGTAGCGCGTTTAAATCTACCCACCAATTGTCTTCTACCAAATAACGCTACATCACACATTATAATAAATTAGAGTGTTTTTTTTTTCATGAAGTTTTCCGTGTATTAGACACCCTTTCAGTATTCCAGGTTTTGATATTCCATGATTACCACAAGATTTAATTCGAAATTTCGAACGACCATTTGATATTTACCATTTTTGTTCAGTATGAGTGCAGACCACCGATGCCATCATAGCGTTGTAAACCCAACAATGAAATTTCCTTCTTTCCTCCAAC
This sequence comes from Phallusia mammillata, assembly GCF_965637545.1. Taxonomy (NCBI): domain Eukaryota; kingdom Metazoa; phylum Chordata; class Ascidiacea; order Phlebobranchia; family Ascidiidae; genus Phallusia; species Phallusia mammillata. The sequence goes on along the minus strand of NC_137252.1, from coordinate 34,010,356 downwards.
AATTGACTTTCACCCTCCAAGTTCTCATTTCGATCCCTGCAAAATGTATGTGTTATTAGGCAATTTTCAGTTTGTGTGATCGTTTTGTAAAATTTTTGTTGTTTAAACGATCCACAAGGTTTTAGCGATCCACAAGGTGGCAGAGCGGAGTTTCATAAAATCGTAGAAAATTCGCTGGTGTCTGCAGTATGAAAACAATATTTACTTTTTAAAAACTGTCACAAAACGTTCAGTTTTTTAGCGCGCGCAATTTAAAGAGTAGTTTACTATTGATTTCCACACAAGTAGCAAAAATGTATTTTTGCCAAACAGTCTTTTAACCAAACGTCGTTATTCTTACAGCAACATACTTTCCAACTCTACCCCTCTTTACCTGCCAACTAAATATTAGCTCTTTGTGCCAACTATCGGAATTCAGTTACATGTCTCACGTGAGTTATGGAGTTAGTAGCTCCAGTGAGCAGACAAGGGTTCTTAACTGGGCGGGATTTTCCCATTAGTACATTTTTGCAAGAGGTAACTCTAAAGTCAATTCGGGTAAAACGGGTGCATGGAACAAAAAAAGATTGATAATCACTGAGCTATGTTAAAACGTATTCCTAAACTTTACTGATCAACTTAGTTTACCTGATTAACATCACAGGCAAGACTAGATCAGGGGTGCACAATCTGCGGCCACAGAGACGATTGCATGCGGCGGTAAACGTGTATGTTTCAATACATCCACTGGCGGCCGTGACGTAAACGAAACTATCTTACCAATTAATTGCATTTCAAAAAATCCTAAATAGAATTTGTGTATTGTCTTGTAAGCCTAATAGGCATATGCGTTAGATTTTTTGTACGCCTTGTGTGTGCAAACAATGAGTCTGCAAGATCTAAGCTTTAAATTAGAAATTATTTTTTCAGGCGCAATTAGAAGGTATATATATGAGTTGAACCTATTTTCTTTACATAAGAGCAAACGCTAAGCGGTTGTTGTCGAATAAACTATCTGCGATGCGTCCGTCATAGCGAAAAGGCACCTAGATGTTCGTCACACTCGACAAAAGCGAAGAAGGCAATCTGTCTGTGGCTCTATAGCGCCGTAGGTGACAAGTGCGCACATAAAAAACAAAACACAAGGCGAACAAACAAACCCTAACGTTCTGTTCTGTTCTGTTGTCTGGCGCCTTTATAGCGGTTTGGCCCAAATCCGCGAGCAATTTTCCTTTTTAACCTGGCAACGCTTATGTAGGAAACTGCTAAATAGAAATGTTTATATGATTTTTTTTACATTTCATGCTAGAAATTTACACATAACCTAAGCAAGTCTGCTAAATAATAAAATTCTTACCTCAAAATCTCTGTTCACATTTGCTCATCATCTCAGAAAACATGTGACGTGCATCGGAATTTGATAAAAACAGGTGACACGCTCCAGCGAACAATCAACATAACTTTTATCATTAGCTTGAAGTTTCACATGAAAACTAAAAACAAACAGTCATTGAGTTTAACCAGTTTTAAAAAGTTAAATCAAATTCAGTGCAGCTTATTGTAATATGGTCGCAAAACAAATCATTCATTTAAAAGAAAAATTTAAAGCAACTGGAAATATGTCGTCCAATTTTCTACTGAAAAAGTTAGTTAAAATTTCAGCAAACGTGTTTTCTGGCAACTAAGTCATTACTGGTAGAATCAGGGAACTGGAGAGAAAAAAAATATGCTGGTGCAAGTCAATTTCTGGGCCCCCCTTTGAACACTATTTATGTGCTGATGATCAAGCGTTGAATACGTTTATTCGCAAAAAGAACAAACAAAAGCAAGCTGGCTGCACTTATTAAACAGCTTGGACAATAACGTCAAACCTTTACAGTTTTAAAAACCTAAAATTCCTGTATTTTTACTGCATGTACTATAGCATTCGTACAGCAAAGTAAACGCTCAAAAGCAAATATTGGTCTTGACATGTACTGTGTTCGCTTTAACCAGGGTTCACCACAAACTTTTTTCAGCGCCAAGACATGGTATTTCTAAAATCCCAAAATCTGGTAATGCGACTGTTAAACTGTATAGTTCAAGGGTCGGCAACCTTTTAGGCGACGCGTGCCAAAGGCTGAATTTTAAGACATGATAAAAACTATAAACAAGCAGTGTAACCGGTTAAATTGTTACTTTAATATAAACACACAAATCGGTTGGCGTTCCATACATAAAAAACCACCTAGCGTGACAGTGGTTGCCGCCCCTTGGTATAGTTCAGTGGTTCTTAACCTTTTTGGTGTGGTTTCCCACTAAAGCAAATCACCAAGTTCGAATTTCCCACTCTGTTATTTTTATAATGATGTTTTGTGCCCAACATTAACCACAAAAATTATTCTTTAATCGTTTTTTTTGTGTGTGAAGCGATTTGGTCGGGACCTTAATGGTACACTGCAATCTTATTTAGTTTGAATAGTGATTTCGTGAGAAAGTAAAATCGTGTGGAATTTTAAAAAATCTCACGTGCTTGCATTAGTCATTTATAACATCACAATCAACAGATCAAATGCATTTATTCGCGAACAATAAAAAAGTCATTGATACTCTTAGTAATGTCTCTGACGTAACAAACGATTTTTGGATTTTTATGCGCCTTGTAAAACAAGATGAAGTTTATCTCACTTACATGTTGTTGCGGAAAATATTGTATTAAATTAATTTTCAATGGTTAATTTCAACCCACGGGCCCGAGTTTGGTGACTTCTGATTCACATAATTTCCCTCTAAAATAGTAAAATTTCCCACTAGTGGGAAATTTCCCACCGGTTAAGAACCACTGGTATAGTTAATCTTATCTTACGAGCAATGCTTGTATGTTACGTCACAAGTAACCTAGAAAGGCAATTGTTTGCGCACAATCAGCACTTGTAGTCTTGTCTGTGACGTAACAAACTGGCTTTGAATTAATCGTAGGCTTTGTAATCCCATAAAACTAGGCAGTATCAATTCCACATATCGCGACAGGAAAACTTTCGTAGGGAGTAATCTTCAACTTAATAATTATGGGCCCCCTATATTCTCATGGGCCCCGGTGCGGCGCACCGGCTGCACCCCCCTCTCGTGGGGCCTGGGTAGAATATAAGTGACTCAGGATTTTGACCAAACAGCAAAACGGGAATTTTCCTGCAAACAGATCGCGGTGCGCTTAAAATGAAAATAACGAGACGAAATTCCCCAACCCAAAAACATTTTCAACATTTGTTGAATTTAATAAATCCCAGAATTATAAACTTCGATTTTCAACCCACTTCATTATGAAATATTTCGTTTCCTGCTTTCTCCTTCTTTTTAGCGATCCGCAAGGTGGCAGAGCGGAGTTTATCGTCAGAGTTCCATGAGATCGTAGCAGAGTCGCATACACTGGTGTCTGCATTCTGCAAAGAATACTTACTTAAAAACTAAAAAATAAAATAGAAAAATACTTTAGTAATGGTAGAAAATACACGAAATTACGAGTAGCTTAAATTAATAAAACACAAAATGCTCAAGTAGAAACAAAATCGTATAAAAAGAAAAAATGTTGTCATCTCAGAATTCAAACGTTTCAACAACTCAATTGTCATCATTAGTTAAGTAAATATAGTAAACAACAAAATGGCTGCGTTTGATGCAAACTTAGCGGTAATTTAAACTGATAATAACAACGTCGATACAACGTTTTCAAATTTATTCTGGTAAAAATCATATGTCGCAAACTATAGTCAGATATCCTAACGTTGGTAAGTTGTGTTAAACCTGGCCTATTGGCACACCAACAACTTGTTTACTGTATCTTCTCCAAAATAGAATGACCTCGTTTAAAAAAGCACATCGCAGCACCCAAAAATCGCAGGCTACTCTAGGTCAGTGGTTCGCCTTATACGGGCAGCGTACCACATGTCAGCTTTCGCTATTGCTGCGTTCCAGCTAAAACCCTGTTTGAATGTACATGCCAAGAAATAGACCCATTTTCTCGCCTGACTGGCATATTTAGTACTTTCAAATGACTGTACAAGACACGAGTTTCGCCCAAACCAAGGCTGATCAATTAGGTCAGTTGATCATAGTACGCCAGGCCTATTAAAGGCCTATACCGAATCAGCTGATCTCCCAAGCATTCCCAGTATGAATATGTTTATCTTAGGTCAGTTGAGGAGCACTTTTAGATCGGACTAAAATAAGGTATCACAGAAAGCACGCGTACCACCTGAAAAGTTCCGGCGTATCACTAGTGGTACGTGTACCACAGTTTAAAAACCACTGCTCTAGGTTAAACATAGCGTGATGGCGGCGATCACTTGACGTACTGTTACGTTAAAAGTTGTCATAGGTTTCAATGCAATATACAAGTTAATTTGTGGCATCATATTACGCCAGGTCCATTGAAGGCGTTGTACCGAATCAGCCAGTCACCAAGTATTTACTATACGGCAAGGCGTAGGCTAGAAAATCTAACCTGCGGTGGGATTCGAACCCACGACGGAAGTCTTTCCGGGACTTGCGCTTTACCAACTGCACTACACAGGCTTTTGTTATTTATCTACTTTTTATTCTGCTTTTTTAACCCGGTTATCTCACCAGTCTAAAGTCTCCCACATTGACCAAACAGCCACTCCACAACATGGACAAGAGTAACAGGTTGAGTCGGATTAAAACCTTTCAGGATTCGACGATTGTTTTTTCAATGTGCTTCAAACTCCTAAAAAAGGGCTCAACAACTGATTTTCACCCTCCAAGTTCTCATTTCGATCCCTGCTAAATGTATGTGTTAATTATGCAAGGTTCAGTATTTTTTAATTGTTCTGTAATATATTTGTTGTTTAAACAAACAAGAAAAACAATAAGAAACCACCGCAGATATAATAAATTGTTCTAAAACATTACTCATACAAGCTTTTTTGTTTACACCCACAATAGATTGGTTTTCCAATTCAAAATTTTGTTCCGTCTTTCTCCTTCTTTTTAGCGACCTACAAGGTGGCAGAGCGGAGTTTTGAAAAGTCGTAAAGGAGTCGCATACATTGGTGTCTGCACTCTGGAAACAAAATTTACTTACTAAAAACGGACAGAAAACGTCCTTCAGTTTTTTTGGCACGCGCAGTTTTAAAAGTAGTTTACTACTACTGATAGTATTGTTTTTTTACCAAACATTGCCATTATTAGCAAAACAAACTCTTTAGCAGTGCACTGAATGCATTTTTAAGCGTCTCAGATTTTAAATGACAACAGCTATTTATAAAAAGCCTGAAATAAAATGTATTCACTACAAAATCTCCCACATATATGAATATGATTTCTCCTCCAATTTAAGCTATTAAGTTAGGTGTCAGCAAGCCCTGGCACACGAGGTAGTTTTTTATGGCACGCCAACCGATTTGCGTGTTTATATTGAAGTAACAATTGAACCTGTTACACTGCTAGTTTATAGTTTTTA